>NC_060893.1:258474-307592 GCF_014805685.1 Silurus meridionalis
ACTGTCTTCTGAAATCCAGAGGAAAACGACACTCATCCAAACCATCAAAATGAACAAAACCTTCTCCAACCTGGAAATGTCCATTTCTTTCATCTCCTTAAAAAACACATGAAGGAGCTCCACCAGACTCAGTTTCTGCTCCTTCATCAAATTCAGCTCTCTGAAAGGAAGTGGGAATATGAGGTGGACGTCCTGATTTGTTTTCCCTTCAGCCCAGTCCAGAACAAACTTCTGCACAGAGACTGTTTTTCCAATTCCAGCTACTCCCTTAGTCAGAACGTTCCTGATGGGTTCTTCATCTTGTTCAGATAAGGGTTTTGTCAGAACTTTCCTGATGGCTTTGTCTTGTTCAGGTAGGGGTTTAAAGATGTCACTGCATTTAATTGGTGTGTCCTCAGTTGGGTTCCTCCTGGATGCTGCCTCGATCTGTTTCACCTCATGTTCTTTATTGACGTCTCCACTGTCTCCCTCTGTGATGTAGAGCTCTGTGTAGATCTCATTCAGGAGTGTTCGGTTTTCCTGCTTTAGCATCAATCCATTCAAACACTGAAACTTCTTCATCAGATTGAACTTGAACTTCTTCTGGAATTCATCTGCAGCAGTGGATTCTGGGTCGTGTCTGTGACAGGGTGAAGAAGGAAGACATGGTGAGACATGGGCTCCAATGATTAGAGTAGAAGTTCACATTTTTCCTGCTAGATAGATCTTTATGATGTTCTCACTGTGGATTTACTTTATTCTACTGGAGGTTTTCTATCATCTAATCACTCTGTAGTTACTAACAGCAGAGAGCTTTAGAATAGCAGTGTGTCAGTGTCACAGTCATGGTGTTGGTTTTGATCGTACCCTGTAGCTGTGATGATGTTCTTCTCTCTTCTGTCTCCTGCCTTCTGTAGAACACTGGGAACAAAAACAACAAGTGTTAAAGATCTCAACGTTCCTCACTTTAATACTGGAGTCTAAACCTGAACACAAATTGTACTACAATAATTGTAGTGAGAGCAGGAACACTTGGAGAACACAGAGCTGAATACAACTCCAACATTGTGCACCTGGAGAATTAAATGTGCTCCTGTTTTCATTTCACACTTTTTCCTACTTTTCTATTCTTCCTACACAAACCTCCAAAAGTATTGGAACAGGAAGTCCAGTTCTTTGGGTTTTTGCTCGACACTGAAGACATTTGGATTTGAGAGTAAAAGATGAAAATGAAACAATAGATCAGAATTCCAGCTTTCAGTTCCTGATCTTTACATCTAGATGTGTTACATCACTTAGAACACTGCACCGAACCTTTCAGGAAATGAAAGCTGAAATTCTGATCTCTCGTCTCACATCATCTTCTGATGAAGATTTCCACCTACTCACATGGTTTTGGGAAGTGGGAGTTTAGGTTGAGGAAAATGCTGATTTTCATTCTGAATCAATTCTGTTTTCTCTCTCTGTAGTTTACTGTAGAAAATTATAGAAATGGCTTTAAGACAGAATTTCATTGTTGCTAAAATCTGAAGATCTACAGAAGATTCTGATCACTAAGTCAGGGTTCCTGATCCCCAAAAATACTGCTTACACCTTTAAGTAGTAGTGTTTAGATGTTTCCTGTAGCTTTGTTGTTGTTTATATTAGTATTTTTATTTTAGGATTTAAGACATTACGTGTAATTGATTGTGACTTTAATAAATATTGACACTTTTTCATCTAAAGGATTTACTGAAAGTATTGTAGAATCACTAAAGACCAAGTAACTATAATATAAATCTAAACAGCTGCTAATGACGGTGTAGTGCAGCCATTAACTGTGACTTTCACTAGGAGAATTATGGGATGTTACCTGTGTCCAGGTGAGGAGATTCCAGTGCTAAATCCCAAAGGAAGATCCATAGACTCATCACTCTTCATGGAGACACAGCTGGGCACTGGTGAGTGTGATTTCTCTCTCTGTAGTTTACTGTAGGAAATTATAAAAATGGTCATGAGACAGAATTTCATTGTTGCTAAAATCCGAACACAAACACTACAGCAAAATACAGTGAACCCCGTTGTACGAGCAAACGGAGATACGAGCAAACTCCCTCGCAAAACTTTACCCTGTTTCACGAGCAAATTTCGGCACGAGCAAACCCACGCTGCGGTTCCCGTTTCGGCAGAGGGTCGCATCAGTCGCTTAGTTGATGACGTATCAGTCGGTCGCTCTCGTTGTTCAGTGCAGCAAAAACGTAACCGTGGCAGCGGGGCGTGGCGGCGGTTTGTGAATGGAGGGCGGGTCCGGGAGCAGATAGGCAGGGATTGCCTCACCTGAAGTTAATGTGACCTAATGATTGTTCTCTTTTCAAGTGATCGGAGGTGCATTTAAGGAGGAGACCATGTGTGTGTGTGTGTGTGTGTGTGTGTGTGTGTGTGTGTGTGTGTGTGTGCGCGCCAGAGACGTGCTGCGTGGGGCACTAAGCAGACCGACACAAAAACAAATAAAAGTGGATGTGAAGCCTTTGCACCTGACCTGTTGTATGCGTTCCTTATTCCCGTATTCACACGCTCTCCCACAGTAACTTTTTTAGTTTTATATTTTTATTTCACTAGAAATCTTGAAAAAAGTCTCCCAAGAAAATCAGTGATTGTGCTGTGAAAGCGAAAGTAAATAGAATTACCATGGAAACCGAGAGGTTACGAGCGTGCGGCCTCACACTCGCAATCAACCACTATCACATGAGTCAGTGTTAAATTATGTTTATATTACAGTAATTTGCGGTGTATTTGTTTTATTAAAACAGGCTACAAATACTTTTTAAGTGCAGAAATAAGCGATCGGATGAGATCTCAGAACGGATTAAATCACTTTTACATTCATTCTTATGGGGAAAATCATTTTGAACGTATGTGCAAATGGACACACGAGCAATTTTCAAGAACGAATTCTGCTCGTACAACGGGGTTCCACTGTATCGCATCAAATATCACAACATCTCGGTTAAAGGCTGTGTGCTTTTTTTCACGTCTGTGTTTATGTAAACGTGTGTGTTTGTTTTTGTCACGTGTCTCTTGTATGTGCATTTCATTTTCATTTGTTTTGTCTCCTCTCTGTCTTGTATTTGTCGTGTCCCTCACATGTCCCTTTGTTCACAGCTGTTCCTCTGTGTTGTTTCCACTTCCTGACTATTATAGAAAAGTTGTTGATGTAAATGGTGAGTTCTCCACACTCTCTGAGGTAAAGTTTGGTGTTCCGCAAGGATCTGTCTCAGGCCCACTGCTTTTCTCTTTCTATCTGCTGCCTCTGTGTGAAATTATTCATAAACATGGTATTCGCTTCCATTGCTATGCTGATGATACACAGCTGTATATTTCAGCAAAGCCAGATGAGAGAGATCAGCTTAATAATGTTGAGGAGTGTGTAAAGGACATTAGACAGTGGATGCTTAATAACTTTCTTCTGCTCAACTCAGATAAGACAGAAGTACTTTTACTAGGACCACATGCAGCTAGAAGCAAACTTCCCAATTCCATAGCATCTCTGATTGGTGTTTCTGTTTCAGCATGTACGGCTGTCAAAGACCTTCTAGATTAGACTACTGTAACGCTTTACTGTCTGGGTGTTGGAGTAAGTGCAGAAACAAGCTTCAGTTAGTTCAGAATGCAGCAGCAAGAGTCCTCACTAGATCTAGAAAATATGATCACATCAGCCCTGTTTTAATCATCTACACTGCTCTCAATTACATCTCACACTGATTATAAAATACTACTACTGACGTATAAAGCACTTAACGCTCTCACGCCGCAGTATCTGAGTGAACTTCTGTACCAGTATGATCCTCCACGCCTACTTAGATCAAAAGGTGCAGGCTATCTGTTGGTTCCTCAAATAATGAAGACTCCAGCAGGGGGCAGATGTTTCTCTTATAAACCCCACAGTTATGGAACAACCTTCCAATCAGTGTTCGGGACTCAGACACAGTCTCAGTGTTCAAGTCGAGGCTGAACACATATTTATTTAGTGGAGTGTTTAGTCAGTAGGTGTTTGTGAGGTAAAGGAGCAGATCTGGAGGGATCATGGATATGGAGTGTTTGGTGAACTGGGATATTTGTATGCTGTCGTCCCCTCACTCTCACACGTTCACTCAGGTTTGTTGATGGTGGTGTGGTGGGTCGTCTCTTATCCCAGAGATCCTCATGTCTGTGTTTCCTTCTGGTTCTCCCTTTTAGTTCTAGTGCTACAGTGAATCTTACCAGAGTCCAAACTGCACAGTGACATTAACTTTCATACAACAATCAGGAGACTTAATAATCCATATCCTTCTCTTCCTGTCACCCTCTTCTCTCTCTCTCTCTCTCTCTTTCTCTGTCGAATTAAACTTGCTCCTGAGGTTCCAGTGATCACTGTTCCTGCTCCTCTCCCCCACGTGGATCTTCCCACTTCGTCCTGGCCTGCTTCTGGATAGTGTCCGCCTCGATTGGAGGCGACACTGTGCAGCTGGAGATGTTTCTCATATGCGCCTTGGGTGGTTCCATGAAATTCTGGAGTAAGATCAAGAGTTTTGACGATGGATTTGGACTGTAGTTAATATCAACAGTCTGCTACACTGACTCAGGACTACATTTTACTTCTGATCCATCACTGCACCTCAACATCGTTTATCTGTAATAAATGGACATTCGGTGGAACCCAGATGAGGATGAGGTTCCCTCTTGAGTCTGGTTCCTCTCATGGTTTCTTACTTATGCAACCTCAGAGAGTTTTTCCTTCACCACAGTCGCCACCGACTTGTTTATCAGGGACAAACTTACACTTATAAAGAACTTATTCATTTTTATTACCACATTATCTGCCTGCTTTGCTACTGTTCAGAAGCTTTTACTTGCGCTCTGTGCTTTGCGCTTTTGCTTTTTCGCTTTTAACTTTTGAGTTAACTACCACCAGTTCAGCACAGTGCTGAAACTAAACAATTGTACACTCACACTAAAACAAATTCTTGGAACTATATTGTTATTTGGAATATTCAACAACTTGGGGAATTTGTCATATCGGTCTACCAGTCTGCTATTGCCGGCAGTTGACATTCCTAAAACAGGACAACACAGCTGCCCACCCTCGAACAGAAGAGAAAATTCCTTCTTTTGGATCTCAATCCACCTGCTGCTCAAACTGCCACAGACTTCTACAAAAGATTGCAGTTCTCGAAACAAAGTTACTTGTGGTGCTGCCGACCCTGCCAGAACATACAACAGAGCTTCATCGTGGTCCTTCTCAACATCAAGCTGGTGAGTCCTGTGAAACTAACGCTTTTAAACAGGTCATAGTGAGCTCAGAGAAACCTAAAGTAATTGAGGACACAAACCGATGACATAAACAGGGTGCGAGACCCAAAGGTGCTCAAGACAGCAGCCAAGCACGCTGATAGTGGGTGACTCTATTATCAGAAACACTGGAAGCAAGGCTACCCGTACATACTGCTTTCCTCAGGCAACAGTTTCTGCTGTTAACAAGGAAATTTGCAACATTCTGATGAAACATAAGTCTGTCAGTTGGATTGTCATACATCTGGGAAAGAATGATATTCAGAAAGAGCAGTCTGAGCTCCTCAAGAGGGATTTCAATGAACTTTTTGAAACACTTGAAAGACTGAAAGTTCAGTCATTCATCAGTGGACCTCTCCCAGCCAGAGGAACAAATATGTTTTTTCGGCTACTAAGTTTAAATTCATGGCTGCAAAAAACCTGCACCATGAGAGGACTGAATTACATTGACAATTTCCATATCTTCTGGAGTCAAAGGCAACTTTTTAACACAGGTGGCATCCACCCAAAAAAACTAGGTGCTAGGTTGCTTAAAGACAACATATATTTCTTCCTTCATCATTCATCAGCTGAGTGTTCCAGTCCACTCCTGAACAGCCTAAATGACCACAGGATTTCACACCAGCACCTGGATGGACATTCAGATGAAAAGGAAAAAACTCAGCAGCCACGACAACTACTGTTCACAGACACAGCTCAAGCTGAGCCCCTCCCACAGACCTCGCTACAACTGGAATGTGAATCAACACCCAAGGACATTTCTGTGGATAACAACCAGGAAAGGCAAGATAACACTCCCCAGCCTCCAGGAACACCAGAATCACAGCCGATGTCATCACACTCTCTCTCCCTATCTCCAACATCACCACTTCTGTGCTTTTCAGAGAAAATGGAGATTTGCTGGAACAAAGCTTTCCCACTCTATTGCTGCGAGTACCCAAATATCCACCAAGAAACGGCAGGCTCCACAACCACCAAAGCCTCTGGGCCCAGCCCGCCCTCCCCCTCCATCTGAGAAAGCACTCCGACCTCTGCCTCAACGTCAGGGATCACACCAGCCCTCATCTGCAAACAGCACTGCTAACTGATATGTGTTGGGTCCCCGCTACGACAGCAGTAACAATCATAAATGTTTACAGAACAAGTGGGAGCCAAATGTCCCTTTAGCTTTCCCTATCTCTGTCCTGATATGTGATAGAAGGCCCTCTCCAGCCACACAGCAATTCTATCTTATCTACTGCCTATTAGACGTCATTCTGGAATTGATACAGGGCCAAAACCAGTTACTGTGAAGTTAACACTTCTGAATATCCGTTCACTAAAGAACAAATAATTTTTAGTTAATGATCTTATCAACACTAACTACCTGGACTTCATGTTTCTAAAAGAAACCTGGTTAGATGACAGCTGCAGCGCTACAGTCCTCAATGAATCAGCCCCACTCAACTTTATTTTCATAAGTGTCTGTAGAGCTGTTAGAAGAGGTGGAGGAATAGCTGCTTTATTCAAAGATGCATTTCAATGCAAGCAAGTGTTACTTGGTGGTTCTTTTGAATATTTGTGTATTGCTCTAAAAGGCACACCACGCATTCTGTTTACAATTATTTATAGGCCCCCCAAATACACCCCAACATTTGCTGATGAATTCATTAGAAAAACAATTGTGGCGGTCCAACCTCTGACAGCATCTCCTGAGACAGTGTTACCTTCAACTCCACAACTCCACTGTTTTACATGTATAGGACAGGAAGAGCTGTATGATGTTATTATCAAAGCTAAATCAACAACATGTCAGTTAGATCCAATTCCAACAAATCTACTAAAGGAAGTGTTCCATACAGCTGGTGAGTCTCTTCTGAATATTATTAACTCCTCAATATCGTTAGGTCATGTCCCTAAATCCCTCAAGTTAGCAGTTATTAAGCCCCTCATTAAGAAACCTCATCTGGATCCAAACACGATATCAAATTACAGACCAATTTCAAATCTCCATTTATGTCTAAGATTTTAGAAAAGATTGTCGCTGCACAGTTATGTTCCTACCTGCAAGAGAACAATATCTTTGAAGAGTTTCAGTCAGGTTTTAGGCCCCATCATAGCACAGAAACTGCTCTAGTTAAAATCACTAATGACCTGTTTTTAGCTTCAGACCAAGGCTTCATCTCGCTGTTAGTTTTACTAGATCTTAGTGCTGCATTCGACACTATAGACCATGATCTCCTCCTAGATCGCTTACAAAATTACATCGGCATTCAGGGACAGGCATTAAGCTGGTTTAAATCCTACCTGTCCGATCGTTACCATTTCGTAGATTTAAATGGAGAGCTATCCAGGCTAATGCAAGTAAATTATGGCGTGCCACAAGGTTCAGTTCTAGGACCCTGCTCTTCACAATATACATGCTTCCGTTAGGAAATATTATTAGAAGGCATGGAATTAGCTTCCATTGTTATGCTGATGATACTCAGCTATATATCTCATCTAAACCAGGCGATACAGCTCAATTAACCGGATAACTGAGTGTGTTAAGGAACTAAGAGATTGGATGACCCATAACTTTCTACTTTTAAATTCTGATAAGACTGAGATTTTGCTCATCGGCCCAAAACCAGTATACAGAAGCTCCAGCATCTCAACCTGCATTTAGCGGATGTTCTGTAACCACTAGTTCAACGGTAAAAGACCTGGGTGTTATTTTAGACAGCAACTTGTCTTTTAAAAATCACATCAACCAAGTTACAAAACAGCCTTCTTTCACCTTAGAAATATTTCTAAGCTAAGAAATATGTTGTCTATATCCGATGCAGAGAAGCTCGTCCATGCGTTCATGACCTCCAGAATAGACTACTGTAATGCATTACTAGGTGGATGTCCTGCTTCATTAATAAACAAGCTTCAGTTAGTCAGAATGCAGCAGCCAGAGTTCTTACAAGGTCAAAAAATATGATCACATAACCCCAATCTTATCGTCCCTACATTGGCTTCCTGTTAAGTTTCGAATAGACTACAAACTATTACTTCTCACTTATAAAGCACTAAATGGTTTGGCTCCATGTATCTCTCCAGTCTTTTAACACGCTACAATCCTCACGCTCCTGAGATCTCAAAACTCTGGGCTTCTAGTAGTTCCTAGAATAGCAAAGTCCACTAAAGGTGGTAGAGCATTTTCACATTTAGCTCCTAAACTCTGGAATAGTCTTCCTGACAGTGTTCGGGGCTCAGACACACTCTCCCAGTTTAAGTGTAGATTAAAACATATCTTTTAGCAAAGCCTACACATAACACACATCACATCATAACCTTGTGCTCCAGAACATCTGATCACATGCACATTATCAACTTGTGCTGTTAATATCATGAACAGCAGCGTCGCTAATTCCTCTCCACTGCTTCTCTTTCTCTCCCCATCCCGAGACACCCTGAGGTTTGGCCAGCTCAGTCACCTCCCACCTCGTGATGATTACGGACCTTTAAAGTAGATGCCGAACTCACAAACATCCTGAACCATCTAGAGGCGTACCAGTGCCATTTGGATCCCACTACATGTGTGGAGTTTGACATTGGACCTCCTGGAGTGTTTTAAGTCTCTGGCATGGAGAAGCTGATGCTGGATCTGTAGTGATCACAAATGCTGAGCTTATAAAACTCGGAGCTACTAACCATATAGACTGTTTAAGACTGCAGAAAGAACATTACTTATAATCCTATACTCCAGTGCTCATGTTAGTTCTCACTCTCCAGTGTTCTGTATTGTTGAAAGATTTATGTTCAAACTCTAGATGTCACCCAGTCTGGTTGAGTCTGGTTCCTCTCAAGGTTTCTTCCTCATAACATCTAAGGGAGTTTTTCCTTGCCACAGTCGCCATGGCTTGCTCATCAGGACAAATGCACACCATTCACCTTGACTGATGATTTCTGTAAAGCTGCTTTGAGACAATGTCTGTTGTGAAAAGCGCTATACAAATAAACTTGACTTGACTACAGTCCAATATTAAACCTCCCCTTTATCTCCAAGATTCTAGAAAAGGTTGTAGCACAGCAGTTCTGCTTACATCTACTAAGGAATAACATTTATGAAATGATTTCAGCCTCATCATAGCACAGAGACGGCGCTAGTTAAGGTGGTAAATGACTGTTACTGGACTCTGACCAGGGTTTTGTCTCTTTACTTGTTTTGCTCGACCTCAGTGCAGCTTTTCACAACATTGATCATAATCTCCTGCTTGCTGGACTGGAGAACGTTGTTGGAATAAAGGGAACAGCTCTCTTCTGGCTTCAGTCTCATCTGACTGATCGCTATCAGTTTGTTGATGTAAATGGTGAGTTCTCCACACTCTCTGAGGTAAAGTTTGGTGTTCCGCAAGGATCTGTCTTAGGCCCACTGCTTTTCTCTTTATATCTGCTGCCTCTGGGTGAACGTGTTACTGTCTGGGTGTTGGAGTAAGTCCAGAAATAAGCTTCAGTTAGTTCAGAATGCAGCAGCAAGAGTCCTCACTAATGAGTCTTTAATTCATGGCGCGCGCATCTGTTTCTATGCAGCACGACGGCACTGTTCTGCACGTGCGTTCATGGTAACGTGGTAACATGCTAGGCGTGTTCTCGCAACAACATTTAATGACCAGTGGACGCCGATGTTTACATTTACGCTGTTTACGTAGTGAACTTCTCTAGATCTATTTTAAGCTGCATTTTAGCAACAGCGCCCTCTATGGTCACAACCAGGGGCACAATTAACAGTTTTAAGGGGGGTATGCAAGACAGAATTTTGGGCCCTATATATATATATATACATACACAATGTTATATTATTAATAATAAAATAATTTGTATTGTTAAAGAAATGTAATAATTTGCTATTGTGTAATATGATACAATATAAATGATATAACGAATATAAATGAATATAAATATTTTCATTTTTTAATAAAACATTTTCAAAAAGACAGATGTATAAAGGAAGAGAAATGTAACATATCAACCGACTAAATACTACAACGAGCTTCTAAACACATTTTAACTTAGGCAGTCTGTAGTCAAACCTCATGCGTTTAATTTTATTCATGAGTAAACACTCTCTCAAAGTCAAAAAATAAATAAACATTTTCATCCTATTTTCATAAAACATTCCATTAGAGAACACATAAAAACGTGCAAAACAACACCGTAAGCTACAAACGGAATAACTCTCGTTAAATTCGTTGTCTTTTTTCACTTTTTTTTTCAACACTCATCGTCAGAGAAATATATTTTCCTACCTATTTTCAGTTAAACATTAGTACATTTATTTTGGGCGGTAGCAATAAAGAAATATAAAACGTAAAAGATGCACAACAACACCGCAAGCTTATACAGAACAGAATAACTTGTAAAAGTTATTATAAGTCTTACGCTTGGAAATAGCTTATCAAAAAGAACACGATGGCCTTATATATTGTATTTAAAAAGGCCAAAGAGAAAACCTTTCAGAAATACAAAAATGTACTGTAGGCTATAACACGCCTATTTAAATTCGGGCACGTCTTGATTTCATGCTTGCACATTTCTCTATAATTTCATCAAAGGGTGTAGATCGTGCAACTTTGTGCTCAAATGATATGAGCGCAAGATGCGATAACCGGTCTTGGTCCCTTGTAGATCGCAAATAATTGTTAATGAGTTTTAGTTTACTGAATGACCTCTCTGCAGAAGCTACAGTGACCGGCAAAGTAAGAAACACTCTCAGTGCAACAACCACATTTGGGAATACAGATTCAAGGTTTCTCTTGAGTATAAAGTTCAGTTTTTCAAGTGCGGTTTTGCAGTCAAACAGAAGACCACTTGCACTGAAGACTCTTGAATTAGGTCTTTCGAAACATCCCGCGATGTTGCTGCACCTTGCCGAATCCTCTAATGGATCATTTGGCATTTCATTCATTTCAGAATAAAACAACATTTCTCTGAAATAAGGACAAGATGATCAAATCTGCTGTTAAGTTCACTGCCTAAAGTGTCAACGATTACATAAAACACTGTTTGTTTGAAATTGAGTTAGACGTCTGCGTCTTGGTCCTTTGGTTTACCAGCGCGTAATTCATCATGAAATGATTTGTGTTTCTGTACGAACTCTGTGGAAGAATCAAACTCTGTCGCTAAAAGACGAGCAACAGACACAGCTTTTTCAAACCCATCCTCCCTGTACTGGGAGATGAAGCTTTTCAGTTTGTCAATTAACAAAACAGCGTATCTAGCGAAATCTCAGCAGACTGCATGGCGATGCTGGCGCATGTGATTTCTGTCAGCATGTCATTCCAAATAACAAGACAAGTCATAAACTCCATAGTCTGTATTTCATTAGACAGTGCATGTGCCTCTGAAGAAATCTTGCCATCTTTACACTCTTGCTCAAGTCTTTCCAAAGCGTCCAGTACGTCACCGAGCCGATACCTCAGAGCTTTAACCGAGTCCAGCTCCTCCTCCCATCTTGTATCGCTAAGGGGTTTCAATGTTATGTCAACGAACCGTTTCAGAATGTCCCAGCGTTTCACTGATGATGCACAGATGAGGTGTACAGTCTTTGGACAGTTCCAAAAAAATTCAAACATGCTCTATTGGAAGAGGTAACATCGCACAACAGCAAATTGAGACTGTGACTCGCACGTGGCATAAAAAATGCATTTGGATTCTTTTCTAAAATCAAAGCCTGTACCCCTCGATGAATCCCTCGCGTATTTGATCCATTATCATAACTCTGACCCCGACAATTCAGAAGGTCAAGCCCAAAGTTTTCCAGTGTGGCAACTAGTCTTTGTAAGCCCTTGTCCTGTTGTGTCATGAACTGCGCTAAAGCCCACAAATGATTCTTCTATCTTAGCCACTTTGTTTTCATCAGTGTCAACGTGGCTTGCTCTTGCTTGGACATGTCAGGCGTGCAATCGAACTCCACAGCATAGTATTTTGCGTCTTTTACTTGCTTACTGATTTTCTGTAAAACACAGTCTGCGATGGATTTTAGGAAATCATTTTGTGTACACCGACTTAAATATGAAGTACATTTTTTCTGTCATTATTTTTTGTAAATCTTGTGCCATGACAGTGTCATAGCGGGCTAAAAGTTCGATTAATCCAAGGAAGTTTCCGTTTCTCGGATTTCCAATTATTGCATTTTTACCTTGTAAAGGCAAGTTCCTCTCTGCAAGAAATAAAATGCAATCCAGCACCCTGGTCAGCACTTGCTTCCATCTCGACTTTTCCTCTTCAATTGCAGTTTGTAGCTGATTGTCGATACATTGTCCCAATCTTAACCTACTTTTAAGTTCTTTCCATGCTAGGTAAGCGTCAATGTAGTTATGCCCTTGTTTCATGTTGCTGTAATCTACCTGACAGACATCGCCAGTTACCGTAACCTTTTACGAAGCAGTTGCTTTGGGTTTTTTCTCCACTGAATACTTTGCACGCAAAGCAGTAAACTTTGTTTGTTTTGTGGGAAAACATCATCCAGTCTCGTCCCAATCATCAACCATTTGCTAATCGTCTAAAGCAGTAAGCTTTTGAAAAACATCTGTTATTCTGCTGCGATCTTGGGAACGGCCCGTCAGGTACTTTTGTAGGGCCATTCTTGGTTAGCGTTATATACAAAATGAATCAATCAGGCCAGGTTGAGGGATCTGCGTCATGATTGAGCAACACATTAACATTTAAGATCTCTGCTTCTTCTTCACATTGCCGTTTTCCGCTGTCATCGGCATCGGGGGCACTGGTGGTGGGCGTGTACGGGCTGCTAATGGACTGTCCTGCTTCATTCTCACCGGCAGCCGGAATGTTATGCATATTAGTCTCCCTCTCGCTAACCTGTAGTCCTGTTCTTTTGAGATCGACTCCGCTGGTTCTGTTAATGTCTAGAATGCTGTTCTGTGCTGTTTCTTCCATGCAGATTGTTGGTTGTTCGTGGCTAATCTGCTGCCCTCCCACAGTGCTAACATCCTCACTGAGACGATCGACATTGTCATACAGTACAGACCAAAAGTTTGGACACACCTTCTCATTCAAAGAGTTTTCTTTATTTTCATGACTATGAAAATTGTAGATTCACACTGAAGGCATCAAAACTATGAATGAACACATGTGGAATTATATATGGAATTATATAGATAACAAAAAAGTGTGAAACAACTGAAAAATGTCATATTCTAGGTTCTTCAAAGTAGCCACCTTTTGCTTTGATTACTGCTTTGCACACTCTTGGCATTCTCTTGATGAGCTTCAAGAGGTAGTCACCTGAAATGGTCTTCCAACAGTCTTGAAGGAGTTCCCCGAGAGATGCTTGGCACTTGTTGACCCTTTTGCCTTCACTCTGCGGTCCAGCTCACCCCTAAACCATCTCGATTGGGTTCAGGTCCGGTGACTGTGGAGGCCAGGTCATCTGGCGCAGCACCCCATCACTCTCCTTCTTGGTCAAATAGCCCTTGATGCCTTCAGTGTGACTCTACAATTTTCATAGTCATGAAAATAAAGAAGACTCTTTGAATGAGAAGGTGTGTCCAAACTTTTGGTCTGTACTGTATATGTTCTTTTCCTGCGTGTTACCGCAGTCATCACCAATATTTGGCTTATTTTTCGGAAAGACCCAATTTGTAAGAGAGTTTTTTAATTTTTTTACCTTTTCACCCTCACTTTTTTTGAGTTTTCGTTTTTGGGCACCAGACAAATGCTTCTTTCGGGCCATCGGCATAGATTCCTTCAGGATAGATGAGCTTTTCTGTCTTCATGAACATGTATCTGCTCCACACTTCCTGTATCACCTCCGCTTAGAAAGCCATGATCTGCTCCTGTTTACGGGAAATCATCCTGAGCATGACAACAACTCCAGGATCAGCTTGGAACAACCAAACAATCCCGGTGTTCTCATGTCAGATCCTCCTCAATAAACTCAGAACATCATCAAATACAACTAAGGAATTTGGGCAGAAACTGTTGTCCTCCATTTCGGCTGCTGTGGCGCAGTTTCCCTGCGGTCTTTCCACAAACTCCATTACAGAGAAAACACAAACGCATTATTCCGATAGAAAGTCGTTTCTAGGAAAAACTCACCCACTTTTCTTCAGCACTGCTTGTTGTTGGACATGAATCTCACCGCTTCTGGCTGCTGTTGAAGATCTTTGTGTTTTTCCAACCGCTTCTCTAAATGGAGTCAAGGCTGAGAAACACTTTCACTTTCGGAAAACCGAATCGACTCTTTGAACCGACACTTTGAACCGACATTTTGACGAGTTGGAAACGGAATTATTTTAATCGCACTCCGTCCAGTTCACTTTAATGAGCAAGAAATAAAGAGAAAGTGCTGTGATTGATAACAGCATGTAGTGGAGATGTTGTGGAGGAGAGGAAAGTCTGACTTTTTCTCCCTTTAGAAACTGCTCCATCCTGAACTCCATACTGTGTCCCACTGGAGCCGAATGTAAAAGTGGTCCTGAAAAAAGGTTCTTCTCAAATCTTTACAAGTTTTGTGCCCTCACTTTTAGATTTTCACTTTGCGATCTTATCATCATAAGTCCCAGTGTCCTCAAACGAGTACTTCCTAATTAACAGCATCCAATTTTGTTATTGTTGATAAAACTTGTCAAATGTGTGTCATATTAAATTATAAATGTTATTAAATATATAAACGTTTTGAACATACATTTTAATCAGGTTTTGTGTCTGTTCTACTTTTATGTTTGACTCCACTGTAGAACGTGTTGACTGAGTTTGACGTCATCTTGTATTTCTACTAATCAGTAAACACACACAAACACCAAAGAAAGTAAATAATGAGAGAAAGCAGCAGCTTCTCCAGAAGTCAGTTCCCCCACAGCCCCAGCAGTCTGAGCTTCCAGCATCTGCAATCAAATTACAAACAGCCAAACACTCCACCAATTCCTTTCCTTCCAACCCCATCTCTTTTCCAATCGCTTCACATCCCCATCCAAACTGTGATCTTGAACCCTTTCATTCTCCCAGGATTCCTGCATTACTACTCTTGTGGGCTGAAACCTGCCCTGGACTTCAAGCTTCAACTTTATTGCCATTTGCACAGATACATAGCACTACATGAATATTGGAATTCTTGTGCATTTCTCAGAATCAGTTTTAGTTACAAAAGAGTCACACAGTAAAGGAGAGAACTGGATGAAATAATCTCAGCAGAGCTACGAGACATGCTGTGGACTGATTTACTCTCTGCACTGAAATCCTTATTCTCACAGTTTAGATCTCCATTGTGCAGCTTCACTCTGTAAAGAGGCCAGTAGGAGAACCATCACACCAGAGGAACAAAACACCACCACCAACATCATCAATGTCCATCTTAAGAAGAAACAAAGAATGAATATAGAGATAGAGTTTTACTTTCAGATGAACAGAGCTTTCTATAAACATGTCTAGATCATTTCTGAATAAAGAAAAGAGAGATTAGAGTAAATTCTTTGCTTTTGTGGTGGAATTTAGCAGGAAACATAAATGAATGAAATCATGTTTTTAACCTTTGAGAAGTTAAAACCTCTTAGTCTTCAGTGGCGTGCCAGCGTTACCGATATCCCAGTGTTTTTAGCTGTTCATGTTTAACAATAGATGAAATGAAAAGGGACAAAATTACAAACTTTAGGTTACTTACGTAACCCCGGTTCTCTGATAACATGAGTGAGGTATCTCACTATGGGAATCGCCTCGGGCGTGACCAATCCTGGAAGCATCAATCACACCACGTCTGTCGGCTGACAGACCAATCACGACAGTGATGTGGGAGTCCCGCCTCCCTATATACACCGCTGCTGGCGGTCCCTGCCTCATTCTCACATATCTCTTGCAAGGAGGGAAGTGTGGTGAGATACCTCACTCATGTTATCAGAGAACCGGGGTTACGTAAGTAACCTAAAGTTCTCTTTCAAACATTCGCTCTGTATCTCACTATGGGATATAGACAACTCCGTGTGCAGATATGCTGTCCGAAGCAGGTGTCAACCAACTCAGTGATGTGATAAAAAGAGATAATCCCTCTCACTGAAGAGAGTGGAAAAGCGAGAGAAATGACAAACATCCGAACCACGATGTTTCCATCACCCGTTGTCATTCCCTTACGCATACACGTATACATGACCAAAAACACATCTATATAGACAAATACATGTATATATAATCATACCTACAATATATACACAATATAGTATTACACACTCAGGACGGAATGAGCCAGCGAAGGCTCCGTGACATCCAGCCTATAAAAACGGACAAAAGTGTGCGGCGAAGCCCAGCATGCTGCCGCACAGATGTCCTGAATCGAAACACCCTTAAAAAGCGCCCACGGCGGCCAAGCCTCGGGTACTATGAGCCCTCAGTCCTTCCGGAGGTTGAGACCACGCTATTATAACACATTATAATAGCCTCCACGAGCCAATGGGACAGGCGCTGTCGGAAGCGGGACTTCCCTTACGGGAATCGACCCATGAAACAAACAGCTGATTACTCCGTCTCAAACCCTTCGTCCTGTCAACATAGTGACGTAACGCATGGACAGGACACAGACAGTGAAGCCGCTCCTCCTCCGCTGAGGAAAAGGAGGCGGATGAAAAGCCACCAAATCCACCTGCCTGCAGGCGGCTGACTCGCTCACCTTGGGATAAATGCCGGATTAGTCTTGAGAGCCACTCGCGAGAAATCCGAAGCAAACCGCATACAGAAGTTATGAACTGACAAAGCATGAAGTTCACTAACCCGCTTCAGCGGTAGAAAGAGCCAATAACAAAGCGACCTTCAGCGACAGGAGCTTTAAATCAATACTCTATCGGCTCAAAGGAGACTGAGAGAGCGCTCAGGACCACTGACAGATCCCATGGCGGAACCAGCGGCTTTGAGCGTGCTCAGGCGCGCTCCTTCATAAACCTGCACACGAGCGGGTGATGACCGATAGTATTACCGTCAATCCCTCGTGGCATGCAGAAACAGCGGCGAGATAAACCTTAACGGTTGAAAAGCCCTGCCCTTATCCAAAAGTTCTTGCAAAAGCACAACACATCTGCCACAGAACAGTGAAAAGGGACGATATGTCTCTGAGCACACCATAGTTCAAACACACTCCACTTCCTATCATATGCAGAGCGCGTCGAAGCTGCTCTCGCATTCTGAATCGTCTCAATCACCCTCGGAGGCAAACCAGCGACGCTGAGATTCATCCTCTCACAAGCCAGGCCCAGAGAGCTACTCTGTCCGGTGCCGGGTGAAAAATCTCTCCAGCGCTTGCGAGAGGAGATCCCTGCGCAACGGAAGAGGCCAGGGTCGATCATGCAGGAGTTGGAAAATCTCCGTCAGCCACACTTTCCCTGGCCAGTTGGGAGCGATTAGTATGACAGAGTGACTGCCTTCTCTTACTCTTTGTAGAGTCGGCACGATCAAACTTAGAGGAGGAAATGCGTAAAGCAGAACGTTTGGCCACGGGTGGGCTAACGCATCCACACCCATAGGTGCACCGTTTCTTGCCAGAGAAAAGAACAGAGGGCAATGAGTGTTTTCGTGCGAGGCGAAGAGATCTCTGGCGGCCGGCCGAATCTCTCCCATAACAGGTTCACCACCTGAGGATGGAGAGACCACTCCCCGTACAGGGGATTTCCCCTGGACAAGAGATCCACCCCCGCATTCAACATTCCCGGCACATGAGTTGCTCGCAGCAACAGGAAATGCTCCATGCCCCACACCATGAGATCTCGCGCTAGACGGTGAAGTCGAGGAGAGCGCGTTCCGCCCTGGTGATTTATGTACGCCACCGCCGTCGTGTTGTCTGATCTGACCAATACGTGGTGACTCCGAAGAAACTGCACGAAATGTTTCAAAGCTAGAAAAAGCCTGATAACGGTCTGAGTTCAATCTGAGACCCAGGTATATTATTTCCTGTGTGGGCACCAAGCAGCTCTTTGTCTCGTTTATCCTGAAACCCAAGCCAGTCAGGTGAGACAGAAGCACACTCGTATCCACCTCCGCTCGCTGCCGTGACGGAGCGCAGAGGAGGAGATCGTCCAAATACACTGACACTCTGAGACCCGATGCTCTCAGCGGTGACAGTGCAGCTTCGACACATTTGGTAAAGATCCACGGAGCTAGAGCCAGCCCGAACGGAACCGCCAAATATTCGTAGACTGTGCCCTGATAGGCAAAGCGTAGGAATTTTCTGTGTGCCGGATAAATGCTTATGTGATAATACGCGTCCTTCAGATCCACTGACGTAAACCAGTCTCTGGGACGAATAACACTGTACTTGCTTTCAAAGTGAGCATCTTGAACTTGTACTTTCTGAGGTGTTTGTTGAGGTTCCGTAAATCCAGAATGGGACGGAGACCCCCCCTTTCTTGGGAACGACAAAGTACCGGGAGTAAAAGCCGAGCTGGCTGTCCTCTCGCGGCACCGATCAAATTACCCCTTTGCTCAATAAGGAGGTTATTTCGCCCTCCAAAACCTGAGCAGATTCGCCCTCTGCTGTCGACCAAATCACGCCGCTGAAAAGCGGTGGTCTCACGGCAAATTGCAGGCGATATCCCCACTGTATTGTGGAATACACCCAATGACGAACTGCGCATGCGTGCCAACTCTCCGCGCGAGCAGAGAGTGGGCCTCTGCGGCTCTCGCTGACAGATGGCGCGGTGGCACCATCTGGCGGCGGAGCTGGGGGTTGCAACTCTGGTTCGAGTTTTATTATTGTGTGTGTGGATTTTTTCACTTTTCTCTTTATCACACATGTCTGTGCCCTCGGCCCACTGCCTGGATGCACAGAACAAATCTTTAATAAATTTTGACGAACATGGAACATTCTGCTCTCTCTCTTGCATAACCCAGCGGTGAGAGGGAGAAGTAACTTTCGGGCACTGGGGAACTGGTGCCAACACTCCAACCGGAGAAATTTTGTTCGTCGAACACAGTCTTTGAAACGCTCCCCAACGCCTTTTCGCTGGAGGGGGAGGACAAGACTCCTGAGATGAGTCGAGGGGTGCTACAGAAACTCAGAGAGTGCTGCCATCTCTCTTTTGACCCAAAATCAGACCACAGGCTAGGTCGCCCGCCTTTTCTTCCCTCCCTGAGGGTCCGCTGGGCGATGCCTAGCAGCTGCCGCTGCAAAGAGGTCTTGTTCCTGGGCTGGGGCTGTTTCTGGCGAGCCTCCCCACGCATTGACTGCTGGGGTGGGGGTTGCCTAGGAGCCCTGAAACCAGGCTGTCTCTCTCCGGATGCAGGGGCGAAATATGAACGTGCGGGTTGGGGAGGGCGAGCAGGAGGCTTCCTTGGGAGGCATGCCTCAAAAGCTTCACCATCCTTCTTGCGAAGGTCGCATTGCTGGCGCATATTCGCCACCACAGCCCGAAAGGGCTTTTGGCTCTATCGGGCATCAAGGAACTCCACCTTCTCCCTCTCCGATAAGCCCGTCAAACCCAACCACAGGGCCCTTTCGCCTACCACAGCGAGGCCCATGCTGCGGCCGCAGCTCTGGACCGCTCCCCTGCAATGACGCAGATTTCTTCCCACAAGGTAGAATCTGGAGACCCAGCATCAATCTGCCTTCCCATCTCTTCCATGAGCTCTGCCTGGTAAGCCGTGAGCATGGAGGTGGCATTCAGAGCTCTAACCGCCAGGGCCAAGGAGCGGTAGATCTTCTGAAAAAGGGAGGCGGACAGCCTTTCTGTACATCCTGGCAGAGAAGGGGAGGAGGAGGATAGAGCAGCTCGTCAATTTGGGTGGAGGTGGCTAGTCACTGACAGCTCTACAGGCGACTCGCAGACGGCGCTCTCGAACCCTTGACGGGAAAAAAGCGCAGTGCGAGCAGCACTGGAGGTTAGCGAGCACGGTTTGAGCGTGCCGAACTCCTAAGCACCACGATGCACAGGGATGAGAGTCTTTTGCCGAGATCGTAGCCCGCATGCACACGGTCGGGATTGAACTTTCCCCGCCGTGCACCCGGATGAACTCGCAGCCGCCATAACGGAGGTGCAATCACCGAAAAAAAAGGAAAACAACGAGATCACCACGGCGTGCTTCTCGAAAACGGGTCTCGAACAATAATGTTAATACTCGCTTGACGCGATGTGAAAAGAAAAAACAGCAGAAGGGAATATCCGCTTTGACAGTGGATATTCTCCAAAGGAAGCAGCCGCACTCGGAGACGTACCTTAACGGCCTGTCTGTGAACAGTTGAACGACCGCCCCCAGAGGATCTGCTGAGGATAGCTTCCTAAAAGGATCTTCACAGGGAAGAGAACGAGAATGAGGCAGGGACCGCCAGCAGCGGTGTATATAGGGAGGCGGGACTCCCGCATCACTGTCGTGATTGGTCTGTCAGCCGACAGACGTGGTGTGATTGATGCTTCCAGGATTGGTCACGCCCGTGGCGATTCCCATAGTGAGATACCGAGCGAATGTTTGAAAGAGAACTAAAAATCATTTTAAAGCTCTGAGCCTCAAGCAGCGATTTCAGATCTCTGTTTTTTAATTAAAAACGTATAAGGAATGTATTTGCTGAATGTGTGTGAGCAGTACACAACAACAACATGAAAAGAAAAAAACACACTACTTACATTATTACTGTAATAACGAGTCACAAACACATCCACTGCTGCTAATCCCGCTTTATTAGGAAAGATGAGGGTCCAGTAAACAACATTTCTGCTCCAAACAAACAATCGTGTTGTCATTTAAATGTTTATTCTTTTTTTTTTCGTCACATTACTTCGGCTGGTGTTTGTGTGTTTCTGAATAAAAATCTTGGTGGTAAAAAAACAAATATGGCTGGTAGACTATAGCGTTACAAAACAAATGAGACCACACACACACACACACACACACACACACACACACACACACACACACACACACACACACACAGTAAAGAGGTGGAATCTTGGGCATGAGTCTCCACTCTATAGGCAGGTGTCGTGATGTTTTTATTCTGCATCACCTCTCATTTCAATACTTTTATTTCCAGCCAGTAAAATTATGGAAACAAAATGATTGATGGACAATGCAGCCAATAAGTGCAGGATTCTAACGATATATGGGAGGATTTTATTCTCCATGTGGGTGAATCTTAGTTTTATTACTCTTTATAAACTCTTAGTGGTGAAAGAGAGGAGCATGTGCACTGCGACACAACAGGAAGTGATGCAGTTCTCGGTTCTGCACAAACAGCTGTTTCCAGCTCGCACTAACTGGACTTTGTTTACAATAAAAAGTAAACAAAGAATAAAAATGGACATTCAAAAAGTTGTTTTATTGGAGATTTACACAAAGTAGCGATGAGGAAAATATTTTTGGGGGCGGAGCAAAAACAGAGACTTGGTGATCTGCATGGAGATGAAAAATCTGGACCCATTTTACATCTGTAATTTACAATATATTTCCCTTTACAGTTTTATACGATTTATACGTTTTATTGTCCGATTGATTTTATAAGAGAAATACTTGAAAAGTGTTTGTGTGTGTGTGTGTGTGTGTGTGTGTGTGTGTGTGTGTGTGTGTGTGTATTGTTGAGATTGGAATGGCCGCACATCAATATGAATGGTCATGACTGTAAAACAATTTCCATGCAGACTGTATGAATAGAGTCTGAATGAACACCTGAGTTTGATGCAAGAAATGTATATTTAAGGTACGTCATCATCTATAACTTTATATCTTTTTGATTGTGTAAGTAGCCCACTTTTATCAGGAACTGTTAATATTTAAATGTAGGTAGAGCATTTCAGCTGAACATTAGTGTTACACAAGTCAAGGCACTATTAGTGTCGGTCTCAGGCCCGGATAAATGTGAAGGATTTTGTTATGTGATCCACATATTTGATTTGGCACATGTTTTTCACTGAATGTAAAACATGGGCCAAATCAAATAAGCGGATCAGGAATCAGAATTTCATAGCGGATCGGTCGAGGCCCAGATTACCAACAACCACCACAGGTATCATTAACAACAGGGTACTGGTGTAAATTGTGCTTCTGTTGTCTGAAGGAGGAGAAGGAGAGGAGGAAGACGTCTACAGAGACAGCAGAGAAAGGAGAAGTGGAGGAGAAGTGGAGGAGAAGTGGAGGTTCAGGTTGGTACTTTAAATGTTGGTACTATGACGGGTAAAGGGAGAGAGGGAGCTGATATGATGGAGAGGAGAAAGGTAGAGATGTTGTGTGTTCAGGAGACCAAGTGGAAAGGGAGTAAGAGCAGGAACATTGGAGGTGTTTAAACTGTTCTATCATGGTGTGGATGGGAAGATGCAACCTGAAGGAGATTGGAGACTGTAAGGTGTTGGCAGGGGACAGTGTAGCTAGACAGCATCGGATGGTGGTCTGTAGGATGGTTTTGGAGGTGAAGAAGAAGAGGAGGAGAGTGAGGACTGAAAGAAGAATAAGATGGTGGAAACTGAAGGAGGAAGACTGTAGTGTGAGGTTCAGGGTAGGGGTCAGACAGGAGCTCAGTGGTGGTGAAGAGGTGCTGGATGATTGTGGAACTACTGCAGGAGTGATGAGGAGACAGTTAGAAAGGTTTGTGGTGTAACATCTGGAAATAGAAAGCAAGACAAGGAGACGTGGTGGTGGAATGAGGAAGTGCAGGAAAGCAGGAGAACAAGGAGATGCAGCAGCAGGTGAAGAGGGATGTGGTGAAAGCCAAGGAAAAGGCGTATGAGGAGCTGTAGGAGAAGTTGGACACTAAGGAGGGAGAAGAGGATTTGTAACGATTGTCCAGGCAGAGGAACCGAGCTGGGAAGGATGTGCTGCAAGTTAAAGCAGTAAAGGATGGAAAGGAAATGTGTTGACTAGTGAGGAGAGTGTGTTGAGAAGGTGGAGGAGTATTTTGAGCAGCTGATGAATGAGGAAAATCAGAGAGAGAGAGAAGGTTGGATGGTGTGGAGATGTGAATCAGGATGTAGATAGGATTAGTAAGGAGGAAGTGAGCAGCGATTAAGAGGATGAAGAGTGGAAAGTCGGTTGGACCAGATGACATACCAGTAGAAGCGTGGAGATGTTTAGGAGAGATGGCAGTGGAGTTTTTAACCAGATTGTTTAACAAGATTTTGGAAGGTGAGAAGATGCCTAAGGAATGGAGAAGGAGTGTGCTGGTACTGATCTTTAAGAATAAGGGAGATGTGCAGACCTGCAGTAACTACAGGGGAATTAAGTTGATCAGTCACACCATGAAGTTATGGGAAAGAGTAGTGGAAGCCAGGCTGAGAGAAGAGGTGACCATCTGTGAGCAGTAGTATGGTTTCATGCCGAGGAAGAGCACCACAGACGCATTATTTGCTTTGAGGATGTTGATGGAGAAGTATAGAGAAGGACAGAAGGAGCTGCATTGTGTGTTTGTGGATTTAGAGAAAGCGTAAGACAGGGTGGAGAGAGGAGTTGTGGTATTTTATGAGGAAGACTGGTGTGTCAGAGAAGTATGTGAGGGTGGTGCAGGACATGTATGAGGACAGTGTGACGGCAGTGAAGTGTGCAGTAGGTACGACAGACTGGTTCAAGATAAAGGTTGAACTGCATCAAGGATCGGCCCTGAGCCCTTTCCTGTTTGCAGTGGTGATGGACAGGTTGAAGGACGAGGTCAGACAGGAGTCTCTGTGGACTATGATGCTTGTGGATGATATTGTGATTTGTGGTGAGAGTAGGGAGCAGGTGGAGAAGATCCTGGAGAGGTGGAGGTACACGCTGGAGAGAAGGGGAATGAAAGTCAGTAGGAGTAAGACAGAGTACATGTGTGTGAATGAGAGGGAGGGCAGTGGAGGGGTGCGGTTGCAGGGAGAAGAGGTGGAGAAGGTGGAGGAGTTTACCTCACCGATTGTATAAAATGAAGTCTCCACCACAAGATGCCTGATCAAAAAAAATATTTTAGATTTGGGAGATGAATGTTGTCCCATTAGTGTCTGATTCTGTCTGGAATCTGTCAGTAATGCAGGTGTGTGACTGTCCAAAATTTGATGTTTTGTTTAATGTTCATGAACATTACTCTGGAATTGTTCCACAGTTGACCTCTTCTACAGATTGATGAAGCTCCGCCCACCTTTACTTCTGAGAAACTCTCCTTTTTATAGCCAGTCATCTCACTGACCTGCTCCACATTAACCTCATTAGTTACTAAATGTTTCTCCAACTTAAATAACGACTTTTGTTGCCTCGTCCAACCTTAAGTTGCAGCATCAAATTCACATTTTTATTTAAAATAGTAAATTTCCTAACTTTAAACATTTGATATGTTTTCTATTTTTTATTGTGAATAAAATATCGTTTTTGAGATTCTCTGTAAATTATCTTGTTTGTTACATAAATAAAAACCATAAAGGAAAAGAGGATTCCAAACTTTTGACAGGCACACTGTCTGTGTGTGTGTGTGTGTGTGTGTGTGTGTGTGTGTGTGTGTGTGTGCCTCACCTCTAGTTTACATCCTAAAACGCAGGTTCTAAACCTGGCAGCTCCACAGCTCATGCAGGTGTCTTCATTAGTTGATGATTTAGATCAGGTGAGATTTGGGCCATGCTCCAGTTGAACATCCTCAGAAGTCTAATAAGACTGACCTCAAATACACCAGAGGAGCACAATCCATTTCCTATAAAGGGCTAAAATTCAAACTTGAATGTCTGTGGGTGAAAATAAATAAACTGCGTTCCACTAGCCCTTATTTACCGTAGAAGACTTTGGCCACGATTTGAAAGATTCCTGAAACCTGTAGTCTTCGGTTGCTGGTTGACATTTTCACCCACAGCTGATTATTGGCCCGTTGCGATCTTTTTCTGGCAGTTTCACAAGATCTCAGGATTTTTCCTGCAGCCTGACGTCTCCCACAGCGATCTTCAGGCCAAGAACCAATAGAATGATGCAATTAGAGCAACAACTTCGACCCACCTCAGGGAAAATGTGGAAATGAGTCAGGTGGAAAGTACAGCGAGAAGAGACGTTACTGAGTTATGAAGGGAAAAGGAGTTGGTATTAATGCGTCATGAATAAAATTAATATATAAATATTTTATATAAATAAAATAAATTATAAGTTAAAATAAATAATCATGGTTGTAGGCAATGTTGTGTTGTGGTTTGGATTGAGCTTGACTGCCATCGTGTGGCCAAATTTTAAAAGTGCATGTAAAAAAAATAAATATAAAAAAAAAAAACAATGGAGTTCAGTATCAGTCCACTTTATAAATATATGTCATGTGTTAGGTCTCAGTCCAGTGTTGGGGCGCACAGCGCGATTAAAGGCACGGGGTGGTGTGTGTGTGTGTGTGTGTGTGTGTGTGTGTGTGTGTGTGTGTATATATATTTATTTATTAGGTGGATGAAAGTGTATTTGGTAAAAGTGTGATGGAGGAATGGAAACACAAACACTGGGGTGTCAAATGGAAGGTATATTGTAGTGTATATGGTACAGCACCGGGACAGACTTCAGGGTGGAACAAGGCCAAAATCATCTTTTTCTTCTTCTTCTTCTTCTTTCGGCTTCTCCCATTAGGGGTCTCCACAATGGATCATCCATCTTCACACCCCCCTGTCCTCTACATCTGTCTCTTTCACACCAACTACCTGCATGTCTTCTCTCACCACATCCATAAACCTCTTCCTTGGTCTTCCTCTTTTCCTTCTTCCTGGTGGCTCCATCCTCAGCATTCTCCTATTGATATACCCCATGTCCCTCCTCTGCACATGTCCAAACCATCTCAATCTCACCTCCCTCACCTTGTCTCCATAACGTCCTACATGTGCTGCCCCTCTAATAAACTCATTTCTAATGACAAAGGCCAAAATAATAAACAAAACAAAAACACGTTTAACAACTACCTACAAATAAAACCCAAAAAAAAGACAAAACACTTCCCGACTCTTTAACCAAAAACAGAACACACACATACACACACACCCAGCAGAAATAGCAGCCACACCGCCACTACCGGTAAACAAAACAACAAATATGTACATCTATTTACAGATATAATCCATTGAGGTAAACACGGACTAAACAGGACAGGGCTGTCAGCTCTCCGAGCTCCTGAATCTCAGCTTCATCAGGGGGGTATTCCAGAAAGCAGGTTAACTTACCATTTGATAAATCATAACCTCTGGGTTGATTTACCCCAAACAGGCATACCATGAATATGTCGGTTCATCTGGGTATGTATGTAACCATAGCAACTGACTCTCTGAAGATAAGCTGCTCGGGAGCAGGTGATGTTTCAGTGTAACTTCGGCGTGCCCTTTTGATGAGGATCCTGTGAACGTAGAAGCTCAAACTATACAAGGTTTTTTTCGTCGGGAGAGGGTTATAACACCGCGTATTGAAGTGTTTGCAGACCCTAATTAATATTTGAAAGAGCATTAACGTTTTTCAAAAGATTTGTTAGTTTATTTAACACGTCTTTTAAAACCGCATATCGCAAATGTGACAAACCGTGTGGGCGATTCAGAGCATGTGGGAAAGGCAACTGTGTGTAGAGCCGTTCGTACAGTATGTCTGGCACTTAGACTCTCAATTCAATTCAATTCATTTTTATTGGTATAGCGCTTTTAACAATGAACATTGTCTCAAAGCAGCTTTACACAGATAATGTGGTGATTAAACGTAAATATGTTCTTTGTAAGTAAGTTTGTCCCTGATGAGCAACTGTGGCAAGGAAAAACTCCCCGAGATGACATAAGGAAGAAACCTTGAGAGGAACCCGACTCAAGAGGGAACCCATCCTCATCTGGGTTGCACCAAATGTCCATTTGAAGCAGATATACGATGTTGCGGGGTACAGTGATGATGATCAGAAGCGAACTGTATCCTGAGTCAGTGTAGCAGACCGCCGACACCAACTACAGTCCAATCCGTCCTCAAAAGCACCCGTTCTACTCCGGAATTACATGGAACCACCCAAGGTGTTGATGAGATACCGTCCCAAGCTGCACAGAAGTGTGAAGATCCACGGAGGGGAGAGGGGCAGGAACAGTGGTCACTGGAACCTCAGGAGCATGTTTAACTTAATTAAGGTTATGGATTATTAAGTGTCCCTATTGGTGTATGAAAGTTAATGTCACTGTGCAGTTTGGACTCTGGTAAGATTCACTCTGGCAGCAGAACTAAAAGGGAGAACCAGAAGGAAACACAGACATGAGGATCTCTGGGATAAGAGACGACCCACCACCACCATCAACAAACCTGAGTGAGCGTGTGAATGTGAGGGGCGACAGCATCCAAATATACCAGTTCACCAAACACTCCATATCCATGATCCCTCCAGATCTGAGCCTTTACCTAAGAAAAACCTAATGATAAAAGGCTTGACTAAATAAAAATGTGTTCAACCTCGACTCGAACACTGAGACTGTGTCTGAGTCCCGAACACTGGTTGGAAGGCTGTTCCATAACTGTGGGTCTTTATAAGAGAAAGATCTGCCCCCTGCTGTAGTCTTCATTATTTGAGGTACCAACAAATAGCCTGCACCTTTTGATCTAAGTAGGCGTGGAGGATCATACTGGTACAGAAGTTCACTCAGATACTGCGGTGCGAGACCATTAAGTGCTTTATACGTCAGTAGTAGTATTTTATAATCAATGCGAGATTTGATTGAGAGCAGTGTAGATGATTAAAACAGGGCTGATGTGGTCGTATTTTCTAGATCTAGTGAGGACTCTTGCTGCTGCATTCTGGACTAACTGAAGCTTATTTATGCACTTACTCGCACACCCAGACTTAAACAGTTCTTTATATATATAATTATATATATATTTAATATTTAGTCATTATTTATATCTATACATGTATTCATTATGCACACACGAGAAGCTTCAGTGATGTTTTTCAGTGCTTGTTCGATAATATGACCATCAGCATCATTATCGGGTATATAGGTACAACAGGTAGAACCTACAACAGCACATACTCCACCTTGCATAGCAGTGAGTTGATCTAAAACCAAGCGATTTTGAAGGGCAGTTAATCTCAAACCTCGAAGTTCCACTCTAATTCCTTGCATCATAGCTGTGGTGGCGTTCATGAAAGAGATTAACTCATACCGGGTTACCTCAACTTCTATCATCAGATTAACTACACCAACAGATGGAAAAAGAGATTCAAAAAACTTTTCTGCACTTTTCCAAAGGCGATGTTCCTTAGGGACAGGATTATCTCTAGATATTGAACTAAATGTTGATCTTTCTTCTAAACTTCTTTTAGGCCTTCTACCACTTGTAATAGGCCTTACAATTAAGGCAGCATCTTGTAGCTGAATCAGTGCACACACCCCAGACCAGTCGCTTGGGAGAGCTGTATACACCGTATGTCCGCATATCCAATACCAATCTTTAACAACCAGTGTTCCCTGTGAACCTGGTATGCGCTCAAACGTACAGTTACTCTGGCAGTTAGCCAATATCCTGGCAAAGGTTATATGTCCTGCCAGAGCCTGCCTTTCTTTTTGTTGGACAGATATACATACACGGCAGTCCCTATTAGAATAATTAAGGGGTCGAGTCTCCGTAGTATTACAGTAAACTGACGGAATGGTTCCTAAAACTTTACTTCCTCTACTTCGGGAAACACAAGAAAGGTGCTTAGGTATTTGGAGTACAATGCCTAAACTAACAGGTGGCACAGAATTAAAACTAAGAGTTAAATTTATCTGGCTATAGTTTATTGAACATGTAATACAGAGACTAGTGGAATTAGAAGCACCTTGGAGCACTTTACATGGACACTGCCAGACAGAGTCAGGACTGCTCATTGAAGACACACACTTCGACTCATCAGTGGAACTAGGTCCGATAGCAACAACTGGAAGCTCATGTGTGCTGTGAGGGATAAGTGTACATACATAACAATCTCCCCTTCCACCCACAGATTTAGCTAGTCTCCACCACATGTTGGTTGCATATGCATGAGGTGGATCCGGATGCTCTAGCCAAGTCTCTTCTCCTTGCAGACGTGGGGCTCCATGAAGTCAAGTCAAGTCAAGTCAAGTGGCTTTTATTGTCATTTTTACTATACACAGTGGTACACAGTACACAGTAAAAACGAAACAACGTTCCTCCGGAACCCTGGTGCTACACTAAACAACAAAACAACATAAAGTGCATCGAGTGCAGCCTGGTGCAAACAGTGCAAACAAAAGAACAGTACAGACAGACAGAGTGCAGACAGACAACACAAGACAAGACAAAAGACAAAAACCAAGTATAGCCGACTAGTAAACCTACTGTATACTTAAATATACAGTACTGTGTGAGGAGAAATGTAAAACTATACCCAGGAGAAAGTACAAACAGAACAGAGCAATGTAGTGCAAAAAACAGCAGCAAGGAGGTGCAAAGACAGCATGTAAACATTATACTGAATACAAAGGTGCAAAAACAGCATGTAAACATTATACTGAATACAAGGTGCAGTATAAATAATAATAAATAAGTAAATGGTGGTGGAGTGGATCGAGATGAGTGATGATTGTGTTTAGTCCAGGTTGTACAGTTCAGTAACAGTAACACACAGTGAGTGTGTGTGTGTGTGTGTGTAAGTGAGTGTGTGTGAGTTCTGTTCAGTTCTTTGTATTGAGAAGCCTGATGGCTTGTGGAAAGAAACTGTTACACAGTCTTGTTGTGACGGCCCGAATGCTTGAACCGTTTTCCTGATGGTAGGAGGGTGAAGTATGTGTGTGAGGGGTGTGTGTGATCATCCACAATGCTGTGTGCTTTGCGGATGCAGCGTGTGGTGTAAATGTCCATGATAGAGGGAGAGACTCGATGATCTTCTCAGCTGTCCTCACTATCCTCTGTAGGGTCTTGCGATCCGAGACGGTGCAATTCCCAAACCAGGCAGTGATGCAGCTGCTCAGGATGCTCTCAATGGTCCCTCTGTAGAACATGGACAGGATGGGGGGAGGGAGATGAGCTTTCCTCAGCCTTCTCAGGAAGTAGAGACGCTGCTGGGCTTTCTTGGTGATGGAGCTGGTGTTAAGTGACCAGATGAGGTTGTCCGCCAGATGAACACCAAGGAATTTGGTGCTCTTGATGATCTCCACAGAGGATCCATCGATAATCAGTGGAGATTGGTCGCTCTGTGCTCGCCTGAAGTCCACAACCATCTCTTCGTTTTGTCCACGTTCAGAGACAGGTTGTTTGCTCCATACCAGGCAGTTAACCGTTGCACCTCTTCTCTATATGCTGACTCATCGTTCTTGCTGATTAGACCCACCATGGTCGTGTCATCAGCGAACTTGATGATGTGGTTCGAGCTGTGCATTGCTACACAGCAGAGTGAACAGCAGTGGACTGAGCACACAGCCCTGAGGGGCTCCAGTGCTCAGTGTGGTGGTGCTGGAGATGCTGTTCCCGATCCGGACTGCCTGAGGTCTCCCAGTCAGGAAGTCCAGGATCCAGTTGCAGAGAGAGGTGTTCAGGCCCAGAAGGTTCAACTTCTCGATCAGGTGCTGAGGAATGATTGTGTTGAATGCTGAACTGAAATCAATGAACAGCATTCGTACATACGAGTCCTTGTTATCCAGGTGGGTGAGGCCAGGTGGAGGGTTGTGGAGATGGCATCGTCCGTGGAACGGTTTGGACGATACGCAAACTGCATGGGGTCCAGGGAGGGTGGAAGCTGTGTCTTGATGTGCCTCATGACGAGCCTCTCGAAGCACTTCATCACGATGGGAGTGAGCGCGACGGGACGATAGTCATTGAGGCAGGAGACAGTCGATTTCTTTGGCACAGGAACAATGGTCGTTGTCTTGAGGCACGTGGGAACAACGTTACTGCTCAGGAGATGTTGAAGATGTCAGTGAAGACATCTGCTAGTTGTTCTGCACATTCCCTGAGCACTCTGCCAGGAATGTTGTCAGGTCCAGCAGACTTCCGTGGGTTAACTCTGCATAAAGTTTTCCTCACTTCAGCTGTGGTTAGACAGAGCACCTGGTCAGTGGGAGGAGGGATGGTCTTCCTCGCCACCACATTGTTCTGTACCTCAAACCGGGCGTAGAAGTCGTTCAGCGCATCTGGGAGGGAGGCATCACGGTCACAAGCAGGTGATGTGGTCTTGTAATTCGTGATCGCCTGGATGCCCTGCCACATGCGCCGGTGTCTCCACTGTCCTGGAAGTGGTTGTGGATTTTCTTGGCGCGCACGCTTTGCCTCTCTGATAGCACGAGACAGTTTGGCCCTTGCTGTTTTTAAGGCCGCCTTGTCCCCTGTTCTGAAGGCAGAGTCTCTTTGTTTCAACAGCGCACGCACATTTGCAGTCATCCACGGCTTCTGGTTGGAGCGTGTAGTGATGGACTTGGAGATGGTCACATCATCAACGCACTTGCTGATGTAGCAGGTCACTGATGACGTGTACTCCTCCAAGTTAATGGAATCGCCGTAGGTTGCAGCCTCTCTAAACATGTCCCAGTCAGTGCACTCAAAACAGTCCTGAAGAGCAGAAGTGGCTCCTTCTGGCCAGGTTTTCACCTGTTTCAGAACCGGTTTAGAGCGTCTGATGAGCGGTCTGTATGCTGGAATCAACATAACAGAGCAGTGGTCTGAGTATCCGAGATGGGGCGGGGCTCTGCGATACGCGCCGGGATGTTTGTGTAAACAAGATCCAGTGTGTTCGCTCCTCGTTGCAAAGTCCACATGCTGATGGAGTTTAGGAAGCACAGTCTTGAGATTCACATGGTTGAAATCTCCGGTGATAATAAACAATCCATCGGGGTGAGCATTCTGCAGGTCGCTAATAGCGCCGTAGAGTTCACACAGTGCCTCCTTTGCGTTAGCACTGGGAGGAATGTACACTCCGACGATGTAAACAGTGGTGAATTCCAGTGGTAAATAAAAAGGTCTGCATCTAACAGTCACAAACTCCACTAGCGATGAGCAGTAGCTTGAAACAAGCACAGAGTTCTTACACCATTCCGTGTTGATATAAACACACACGCCACCACCGCGAGTCTTACCGCACAGAGCTGCATTTCTGTCGGCTCGAAACATGGTTAGCCCGTCTAGCTGGATGGCGGCATCCGGAACTCTGTCGCTGAGCCACATCTCCGTGAAAACAAAGACGCAACAGTCTCTAAACTCTCGCCGTGTGGTTTGCTGGAGTCGGATGTAGTCCAGTTTATTATCCAGGGAGCAGATGTTGGAAAGAAGAATGGACGGGAGAGCCGGCCGGCTAGGGTTAGCATTTAGCCTAGCACGGACACCCGCCCGCTTGCCGCGCTTCCGCTTCCTCGAACAGCGCGCCTCCTCTCCCGCCACCGGCATCAGGTAACACCGAGGGCTGGGGCCTGGTCTTTGTGGCCGAGGTCGCAGCAAGCCGAGGTCGCGAAGGTTGTTAATAAGATCATCATGCAGATTGTTGGTTGCATGATGCCTGTACTGTAGCAGTGTCTGGTGGTCGTACACATGAACACAGCTGACTCTGGTGTCCATGTATTGTGGAAGGTCGGGCTAAATATGGTGAAAGCACCATTTTGGATCCGGAGAGGCCGCAGCTACTGCTACTCCCGCCATCTTGGATCTATATATATGCCCCTTTGAATAAAGTATTCAAAGGGGTTAAACAACATTAGGAGTGTAATTACAACTATGCACATATTGTTATAGAATTTAGACCTAGAGCAGGTATCAGGGTAAGCTAAACAAAACAGTTAAGTGAGTCAGATCTTCACCCCGGAGGTGGCCCCCTTTCTACTATAAAGAAAGGATCTTTCCGTGGGCTCTCAACTGTTTCAGCCCTGAATACTCACTTAGGTAGGCTTCTTAGGCCAACAGACCAATTAGTGCACAGATTAAGTGGGTGCTGTTTTGATCCTGCTTGCATGTATCCACTGTGGCTGATAATCAGTCAGAACTCCAGTTCTGGTTACAGCTAGAACATTCGCTGGACCCAGATACTTCGGCTCACCGACCTTGGTAGGCTTCAGACTTCGTATCAGGACCTGCTGATTAGGCACAAAAGGGTGTGTTGGCTTATCTGTGGGCAGAGGAAGAGTTAGTGAGACATCAGCACTGATAGAATTCAATTTCTCAACCAGGGCAGAAATGTAGTCGTCCACCATCACTTCCAGGTTACCTAAAGAAGAAATGCCAGTGCGTCCCCTGACCCATGGGGTCAGGAAAGGTTAGAACATAAATCTTTCAAAAGGTTAGTTTTGTTGAAGATGGGGTCATTTTCATTTCTGTGAGCACTGCCGGGAGAACAACAGTCCAAGTTCGGCCTGTTTCAATGCAGGCTTTAGTAATACGTTCCTTAATGGTTCTGTTTGTTCTCTCTACCACTCCAGATGACTGTGGGTGATAGGGAATATTAAAATGCCAATCAATTGCTAAGCTTTTAGCCAAAAGTTGTGTTACCTTCGAAGCAAAAGGTGTGCCGTTATCACTTTCAATCACACTAGGAATACCAAACCTAGAGATGATCTCTTTTGTTAATATTTTGACAACCGTTTTAGCATTCTCTGTCGCACATGCAAATGCTTCTGGCCACTTACTGAATCTGTCAACTATAACCAACAGATATCTCAAATTTCCTACAGCTGGCATATGTGTAAAATCTATCTGTAGGTGTTGGAAAGGGGCTTCAGGAAAAGTAAGCGCAGTATGTTGTACAGGTCGATGTACGTTAAGTCAAACATGAATCCAACACTAGCTTGGTTGTTTTAGCTACATCAGCAATACAGTATAATGCATTTATAGCCTGTATGACTTTAGCTATGCTAATGTGTGACATCCCATGGTAATGCTTCACCAACACTATTAAAGCTAGTTTAGGCAGAGCAATTTTGCCATCTACATCTCTAATGATACCAGCAGGATCTGATTTACATTGTTTGGAAGCCCAATACTTGATGTCCTCCTCAGTAGGCTGACTCTGAAGTATTTTTAGGTCAATGTCTGGTATATTGGAGATATGTGACATCATCGAAATCTCAGGATTTGTATGTACTGTGTCCAAATCTACTGGTTGTTTTGCTGCTTCCTTAGCTACTTTATCCGCTAACGTATTTCCCTGAATTTTCTCTGAATCACCTACGGCATGTCCTTTAACCTTCACTATGGCCACTTTGGCAGGAGTTGAACAGCTTTTAAAGGTCACCTATGAGATTAAAATGTGCTATGGGCTTTCCATCAGCTGTTTTAAAGTCTATTTGCTTCCATGTTTCGGCAAAATCATGCACAACACCATAAGCATACTTAGAATCAGTGTATATAGTCACTACTTTACCTTCAGACAACTGACATGCTCTTGTGAGTGCGACCAACTCTGCAGCTTGTGCTGATGTATGGTAATGATTTAGCTTCAACTATTACATCAGGTAATCTTACAACCGCATATCCACATAAATACACATCATCAGAAGGTTTTGAACATGAACATCTACATATAGACAATCCCCCTCTTCCAGGGCCGTATCTAAAAGATCGGGCCTTCAAGAGGTCTCTTGTTCAATGTGTTTAAGGCAGTCATGTGTGTCATCAAAACCATCTAAGTCAATATCGTTTAGCAGATCACGCAGAGCTACTACAGCTGAATGCGGCAGAGAAGAGGCTTAATAGTTAAGTTTTCCGTTGCCAAGAGCGTGGTCTCATAACCAGATCTACGTTGCGCTGTCATATGTTGTGTAAAATAGCTGTTACCTGATGTGAGCTGTACAATATCAAAGGATGTGACAGCACCGTTTTCTCAGCATCCCGGACCATCAGAGCCGCAGCAGCCACTGCACGCAAGCACGAGGGCAACCCTTGTGCTATATTGTCTAAAGATTTGGAAAGATACGCAACAGGGCGATATCTGTCACCGGGTTCCTGGGCTAGGATCCCCACAGCCATACCACCACGTTCGTGCACATAGAGGTGAAAAGGCTTAGCATAATTCGGAAGACCTAGAGCTGGAGCAGACTGTATAGTCTTCTTGAGGGCAGCAAAACTGTCAGTCATTTCATGAGTCCACAGAATGAGATGTGATGGAGGAGCTTTGTGATCAATAGCACTACGCAAAACTTTATCATGCTGTGCGCAGTCAGGGATCCATGCCCGGCAGTAGTTCACCAGTCCCAAGAAGCTCTGCATCTGTTTCCCAGTCTGAGGTCTTGAAAACCTAGTCACCAGCTGCACTCGGTCCTGAGATATCTTACGTTGGCCTTCTGAGATCACATGGCCCAGATATGAGACCTTTCTCTTCACCCACTGTAGTTTCTGGTGTGAAGCTTTAAATCCAGCCTGAGCCAGGACATTGCAGACAATCACTGATGCTTTGTGGCAGTCCTGCTCAGTCAGTCCTGTGACAAGGATGTCATCTGCGTATTGAAGAATGCAGGTTGTTTCTGGAAGGTGTATATCAGCCAAAGTTCTGTGCACTACAGCGGAGAATACGGCTGGCGAGTCAACAAAACCCTGAGGAAGACGGGTCCAGGTGAATTGACGTCCCCTATAGGTAAATGCGAAAAGCGTCTGCGTCTCTGAGGCCAAAGGGACACTGAAAAAAGCAGAACAAAGATCAATCACAGTAAAAAATCTGTGAGTCGCTGGTATAGAGTTAACAATGGTAGCTACATCGGGCACCAAAGGAGTTAACGGAATAACTAATTTATTAATCTCACGTAAATCTTGTGTTAGTCTCCAGCATTTTTTATCTGCCTTCAAGACAGGATTAATCGGTGTGTTATAGGGTGAATGTGTCTCGATCAAAACACCTTGTGACAATAAATTGTCAATAACTGGAGCAATGCCAACATTCTTCTCTTTCGACAATGGATATTGTTTAACAAAAATCGGATGGTGTGTTTTCATGAGTGCATGATACGGTTTTACCTGGATTAAACCTGCCTCATCTTTGTGAGAGGCCCATAATTTAGGGTTAACTTCACCTAAATTCGGTTCATCAGGCAGGACCTCTGTACTATCTTGGAAAAAATCTTTCGGATATGGCTGTGGCTTGGTTGAGAGCATGAGGACAGAAAAAAAGACAGTGAGACATTGCTTTCAAAAAACAGAATCTCCATTCCCATTTTATGCATCATATCTCTTCCTAAAAGGTTTAAAGGCGAGTTTGGAATTATTGTAAAGCTATGATAAAAATTAGCACCAGTCGGTGTCACTACAGGCAAAAGGTGAGTTACAGGACATGAAATTGGAAATCTATCTATTCCCTAATAGATGAACTCCCCTTTTTCCTAGGACCTCCTCCTTGAGTTTTGTGCTGAGGCTGGAATGCACCACTTCCTGTTGCAGTGCAGAGCATAACGGGTTAACTTAACCTGGAGCATAGTAGAAACCTCTAGCAGCATCTAAATCTCTAGGAAAAAGTATCTATATGTGACACAATTTCACTCCATAATGCCAAATGGTCTAAATAAGGATTAGTTCAATAACCGGCACAATTCCTATACATAAAATCTTTGGGATTTTCTTCCGGCAATAAGCGAGAAATGTCATGACCCATCTCCTTAACACAGAACAAAGAACAGACACACAACACTTAACACACAGACAATACACACAACATTTAATACACAGACGATACACACAACACATAACACTTAGACAATACAGCTGCGCTAGGCACCAGGGGGATCGCAGTCTTCAAACAAAAAAGGTAATCCAGTCTCTCCAATTGGATCACAAATTTTGTAAGTTAGGAGAAAAAAATAGACTATAAAGCCAAAACAAGATTGTCTTGTGAAAGTCTTTTGAAAAATTTTGTCTTTTCAAAATGTACGTTTTTCTTCAGTTCCTTTTCTCTGTTCTCTTCCTTTTTTTTTTTTTTTAAACAATTAATTTTTCATTTATCTATTTTTTTTGGGCATATAAATTATCGTGGATTCTTTTGGATACTTCAGACAATATCGCCTATATTAGACAGACCGTAAAAAACGTCTTCTAATCTTGCATCTTACATCTAAGGTGAGGAAACCAATGTCGCGACAAAATCATCCCACCAAAGGAAATTATCATTAATTAAACAATTAATGCATAACCAAGACACGAACACATATGCAGCCCCTATTGGCTGGCATACGGGACAATCCCCACAAACAAGGAAGTATCTTAAAAAACTTACCTTGATGCGTGATTTCCCTTTTTGGATATTGCTGAAAGTATCCCACTTCTGACACCAAAACTGTTAGATTTTTATCATGCCCAAACGAAACTTAATTCTTGGAGAGGTTTTCCATACGACCTGCTATGCCCGTGGTGCCTTTCTGATATCAGGGAAGAATCACACCGCACACAGCAAATGCTTCCTCTTCTGTTTATTGCAGGTAGCAGAGCGTATTTATACACATACAGAGAAAAGAAACCTGACCTAGTTGTTTCCTGTTTAGACAAGAGGATATACTAGCTGGCGATGTGTGAGTCCAGGGGGGTATTCCAGAAAGCAGGTTATGTGACATACCTGGGTATGTTTAAGGGTAAGTTCGTGGATAACCTCAACTTTCGGTTCCAAAAACGGAGGTAACTTTCTGGGTATGCATGTAACCATAGAAACTGACTCTCTGAAGATAACCTGCTCGGGAGCAGGTTATGTTTCAGTGTAACTTCATTTCAGAAGGTTGGTGAGCATGGCGTGCCCTTTTGATGAGGATCCTGTGGACGTAGAAGCAGAAATTATACGAGGTTTTTTTCGTCGGGAGAGGGTTATAAGACCGCGTATTGATGTGTTTGCATACCCTAATGAATATTTAAAAGAGCGTTATCGTTTTTCAAAAGATTCGTTAGTTTATTTAACACGTCTTTTAAAACTGCATATCGCAAATGTGACAAAGGTTCGCGCTTAGCACAGAAAACATTCTGTGCATAGCACTTAGGTTTTTTGCGTCTGGCCATTTTTTGTACAGTGTGGGCGATTCGGAGCACGTGGGAAAGGCAACTGTGTGTAGAGCCGTTCGTACAGTATGTCTGGCACTCAAACAGTTCTTACCCACGTTTGTACAGTTCCCTGGCCATAAACCTCTGCTTGTTATTAAAGACGAATTCCACAGAGTGGCAGGTTTGTCCTTTGTAGTAAAATCTATGACGCATATTTAATACTTAGTCATTATTTATATATATACATGTATTCATTATGCGCACACACACAATTCATACTTCCATAACTTTCTGTTTCAGGGTTTCCAAATGTAATTGGGTGCATTGATGGCACTCACATTCCTATTAAAGCTCCACCAATAAATGAGGGAGACTGTGTTAATAGGAAATCTATTCATAGCATCAATGTGCAGGTAACAACTTCATTTGTTCCTTCTTAAAATCATTAAAGTCATTACTTTTTCCACTAACTAGGTAATATGTGAGGCAACCCAAGTCATTACCAATGTCGAGGCAAAATGGCCAGGATCTATGCATTATGCCAGAATTTTCCGCGAGTCATCATTATGCCAGACATTTCAGCAGGGTATGTTTTACTTTATACAATTGTTTTTTTTTCTTTTTACTACATTTGTGTTGTACACTTCAATCATTACAGGACAGTACAATGGTTACTTGCTGGGGGACAGAGGATACCCTTGTCTGCCCTATTTAATGACACCCTACCCTGAACCTGAGCCTGGACCACAGACACGGTTTAACCTGGCTCTCAGCCGAACACGGGCCAAGGTGGAGATGACGATAGGGATCCTCAAATCTCGGTTTCAGTGTCTGCGTGGGCTCCGGGTTAGTCCAGAGAGGGCATGCGACATTATAGTGGCTTGTGTTGTGCTTCACAATATTGCCACTATAAGAGGAGAGAGACACCCTCCCTGTATTGAGGAAGATGGCCCAGAGGAACACCTACAGATTTTGGAGGCCAACAGAGACGGAAGACTTTTGAGAGACAGGATCTGTCAAAATTACTTTTATTAACTTTTTTGCACTGGTCTGCCAGGCAGTTTATTTCTTTATTTCCTGAAAAACAATAAAAGTTAAATTCAATAAAATGTTTTTTATATTGCTTTACACACACACACACACACACACCACTTTTAACATGCAACAGATTAATATTCAATATTCAATATTCAAGTTCTCACCTTAAGGTGATGCTCCAGTAATTCAGTTTCCAGTGCTGCTTTTTTAATGAGGAGTCTTTTCTCTTCCATTTGAAGCTGTATAAGGTCCATCTCCATGTCACTTTTTCTTATTTGTTTTGAAGATGGACCTTATACAGCTCCTTTGCTAACAACTAGGAAGGTGGAAAAATGTAATGAATGAGATTGTTTGGTCAGACAATAAAATTCAAATATGGACACCTGGACACAAATTCTTACCCTGCTTAGATTGTGTGCTGAGGTTGAAGGACCCTCATCTGTGGGCAAATCCTTGGGTATGTACTGTGAACGGACAATGACAGTTTGTTACTCTAATGCAAAAAGGGGCCATACATTATAATGGTATGCATCATACCTCAGTGGATCTACCAGCATTGTCCACTTCTGTCACAGCAGATGTGGTCTCTTCATCGTCATCATCTTCATCCTACAGGAGAAATATTTAAGTATACATTATCTGGCAAAAAAATTAAAAAATACCTAAACACAACTAAAGGTACCTGACAACAAATCACTTACAACTGTGACAGACTGTGTTCTTTCTGGAGGGTCCAATAATACAACACATCCATCAGTATCTATAAGAACACACAACCCATTAAATTCTCAATATTATCAAAGAAAATAATACATGAAAAGAGTAAGATGTCAGAGTAAGATCACAGTAGCCTATACATCATATACAGTTAAATAAAATAAGCCTACATAAAAATTAATCTTGTTCAAAAAGCCTTTAAGTGACAGAAATAGTAATTTATTAGGACAAAAAAATTAAAACAACTCATAGAGGTAAACTTACATTTCACCATTTTTTCACCATCACTTGTGGTGCATGGTGTGTGTGATGAACTGCCCCCTGGAATGCCAGCAACCACTGGTGGCCCTTTATTAAGGGACAGAGCCAGCTCCTCAGATGGGGTGAGGGGAGGTGGTGGTGGGCCCACGCCAGTTAGACGGGCTTCAGTCTTCTTTTTATTAGCTACATGACAGAATGAATATTCTAAATCCTGTTATAATAATAGTTCAGTCATTGTGTAATCAAATATGACCTTTTTGCAGAATGTTTTTGTGTTTCATTTTGACTTGGCTTAAAGTTCTTGTGGCTCCAGAAGGATTACAGCTTATTAAATAAGAAATATAAATTATTATTTTAAACTAAAGAAATAAATGGCAGGTAAAGTAAATGCTTTCATAGTGATATAACATATTCAAAAGGATGTATAAGTCATACTTCATTATTTTGCATTATAATAAAACGGGAGCCAATAAGAAATTTGTAATTAATAAACTCGCGCATTTACTCTGTCCGGTATTTTTTGCCAAGTCAACTCTCTTACTTTAGCTGATGCAGCTGTATTGCTTCTTTTTAATATTATTGGCTGTGAACTCCGCCTCTGTAAACCTCTGTGAACTCCGCCTCTCTGAACTCCGCCTCTGTGAACTCCGCCTCTCTGAACTCCGCCTCTGTGAACTCCGCCTCTGTGAACTCCGCCTCTCTGAACTCTGCCTCTGTGAACTCTGCCTCTGTGAACTCCGCCTCTGAACTCCGCCTGTGAACCTCTTTGAACTCCGCCTCTGAACTCCGCCTCTGTGAACTCCGCCTCTGTGAACTCCGCCTCTGAACTCCGCCTCTGAACTCCGCCTCTGAACTCTGCCTCTGTGAACTCCGCCTGTGAACTCCGCCTCTGTGAACTCCGCCTCTGTAAACTCCGCCTCTGAACTCCGCCTCTGTGAACTCTGCCTCTGTGAACTCCTGAGTTTCCATGGTGACTCGTGAAATCGGCGCTCCATTGAGAATGTCTTTATACATCCACCGTGCACGCGCATTACCTCTGGGTAACCAGTTGGAGGTTGATTAAACTAACTCTTCTCAGGTGTTTTGGAACCGACATACTCATGATATACCTGTTTGGGGTAAATCAACCCAGAGGTTATGATTTATCAAATGGTAAGTTAACCAAGCTTTCTGGAATACCCCCAGGAGTCTCAGGATTTCACCTGCACACAAATACAATACAACCCAGAAATACTGCGGGTTGTAACACATTTAAAATAAATAGAGACTGTGGTGAAGGAAAAACTCCCCTTGAGAGGAACCAGACTCAAGAGGGAACCTCATCCTCATCCTCAATACATCCTCAAAGCTTCTGATCTTACTTGAGAATTTCATGGAACCACCCAAGGCGTTGATGAGAAACATCTCCAGCTGCACAGAGTCGCCTCCAAACGAAGAGAACATCATCCAGAGGCAGACCAGGATAAGGAGGGAAGATCCACAGAGAAAAGAGGAGCAAAGGAACAGTGATTACTGGAACCGCAGGAGCATGTTTAACTCGACCGAGAGAGAGAGAGAGCGAGAGAGGTGACAGGAAGAGAAGGTTATGGAACTACGAGGGAGAAGCAGAAGGAAACACAGACATGAGGATCTCTGGGATAAGAGACGCCCAAACAAATAGCCTGCACCTTCTGATCTAAGTAGGCGTGGAGGATCATACTGGTACAGAAGTTCACTCAGATACTGTGGTGTGAGAGCGTTAAGTGCTTTATACGTCAGTAGTAGTATTTTATAAACAGTGTGAGATGTAATTGGGAGCAGTGTAGATGATTAAAACAGGGCTGATGTGGTCATACAGTTGTGTTCAAAATTATTCAACCCCCACTGAAATTGATTGTTTTGGTCGGTTTGACATTGATTATGATCATTCAGTCATCCTGCTTACAATTAAATCAAAGAGGCACGTGTAGGTCAGACAAATATAACATAACATTTATAATGAAATAACCACAAATGTCTTTTCTGAGCTCACATCATTATCAGTTTTATTCAACCCCCAAGTGACATTCAATCTTAGTACTTAGTACAACATCCTTTTACAGTTATAACAGCTTTTAAACGTGAAGCATAGCTTGACACAAGTGTCTTGCAGCGATCTACGGGTATCTTCGCCCATTCATCATGGGCAAAAGCCTCCAGTTCAGTCACATTCTTAGGCTTGCGCACTGCAACTGCTTTCTTTAAGTCCCACCAGAGGTTCTCAATCGGATTTAAGTCTGGTGACTGTGATGGCCACTTCAAAATGTTCCAGCCTTTAATCTGCAACCATGCTCTAGTGGACTTGGAGGTATGCTTGGGATCATTGTCCTGTTGAAAGGTCCAACGTCTTCCAAGCCTCAGGTTTGTGACGGACTGCATCACATTGTCATCCAATATCTCCTGGTACTGAAGAGAATTCATGGTACCTTGCACACGCTGAAGCTTCCCAGTACCTGCAGAAGCAAAACAGCCCCAAAGCATGATTGACCCCCCGCCATGCTTCACAGTAGGCAAGGTGTTCTTTTCTTCATAGGCCTTGTTCTTCCTCCTCCAAACATAGCGTTGATCCATGGGCCCAAACAGTTCTAATTTTGTTTCATCAGTCCACAGAACACTATCCCAAAACTTCTGTGGTTTGTCCACATGACTTTTGGCATACTGCAGTCGACTCTTCTTATTCTTTGGGGACAGCAAGGGGGTGCGCCTGGGAGTTCTGGCATGGAGGCCTTCATTACGCAGGGTGCGCCGTATTGTCTGAGCAGAAACTTCAGTACCCACATCTGACAAATCTTTTCTCAGTTCCTCAGCAGTCACACGGGACTTTTCTCCACTCTCGCTTCAGGTAGCGCACAGCAGTCGAAGTCAGCATCTTCTTTCTGCCACGACCAGGTAGCGTTTCAACAGTGCCCTTTGCCTTGAATTTGCGAATGATGCTTCCTATGGTGTCTCTTGGTATGTTTAACATCTTTGCAATCTTCTTATAGCCATTGCCCTTCCTGTGAAGAGTAATCACCTGTTCTCTTGTCTTCCTGGACCATTCTCTTGACCTCACCATGTTTGTAACCACACCAGTAAATGTCTAGAAGGAGCTGAGTATCACAGTCATTTTAAAGCTGCCTAATTGGTGCTTATTAGGCTTTATTGCTGCTCCCTGATATCCACAGGTGTTTTCAATACCTGATTGAAAACACTTCATTGAACCTCTGTTCTTCAGAGTGGTAGTCTTTAAGGGGTTGAATAATTATGTCAATGAAGAATTCACAAAAGAAACATTTACTACTGTATTACAAAACTAATTGATGTCATTTTAGTTGCATATGGTTCTTTAAGAAGTCCTTGTAGGATTTCATTCTGAATACAATTACAAATGTACACTAAATTCCCTAAAACCATTTACAGCATTGGGGGTTGAATAATTTTGAACACAACTGTATTTTCTAGATCTAGTGAGGACTCTTGCTGCTGCATTCTGAACTAACTGAAGCTTATTTCTGCACTTACTCGCACACCCAGACAGTAAAGCGTTACAGTAGTCTAATCTAGAAGTAACAAAAGCATCTACTAGTTTTTCTGCATCCTGTAACATCATCATATTTCTAATTTTAGCAATATTTCTAAGGTGAAAGAAGGAGATCCTGGTGATATTATTCACGTGAGACTCAAAGGAAAGACTCGGGTCAATAATCACACCAAGGTCTTTGACTGCTGTACACATTTAGACAGAAACACCATCCAGAGATGCTACAGAATCAGAAAGTTTACTTCTAGCTGCATGTGGTCCTAGTAAAAGTACTTCTGTCTTATCTGAGTTGAGCAGAAGAAAGTTATGAAGCATCCACTGTCTAATGTCCTTTACACACTCCTCAACATTGTCTTAGTCTTGCTCATGATCTTAGATAACTATTACATGGCAGCTTTCTGTATCCTGAGCCTTTAAAAACACACTGTAATCACTGTGTGTGTGTGTGTGTGTGTGTGTGTGTGTGTGTGTGTTGGGTGGGAACATTTCCATCAGGACTGCAACACTAAAATGTGTTAAAATAATAATAAAATACAAATCTGAGTACATTATAAACAGTGTTGGTGATATTAGATTAGATATTAGATTAGATTTTGTTATTTATATATTTTCTGTGTAGATGTGACACCCTAAAGTATGTACACATTATGGGTATTGTGATTTTGGAAGAAAGAAAGTTTATTTTCTATACCCTGTTTTTCGTTTTATATATATATTTAATATGTTAAATGTAATTGAAAGCTGAAAAACTGCAAAGTTTAAAATACTGTCTGTTACATATATTTTATATGTTCAATTTCACGGAGAGCTAAAAAACTGCAACGTTTAAAATGTAGTCTATTGCTGAGAAGGATCGGGACTCTTATTTTGAAAATGAACTGAGGATTAAGGAGCAGTGTCGCACAGGTGCGCTCATAATTGCTGGGGATTGTGTGCGACACAGACACGTTTGCGCCTGTCTCCTCATTTATTGCTGTTTTTACAGGTATGATTTTCACAACAACAAAACAAAATGCACACAAGTCATTTAATTCGTGTGTGTGTGTGTGTGTGTGTGTGTGTGTGTGTGTGTGTGTGTGTGTGTGTGTGTGTGTGTGTGTGTGTGTGTGTGTGTGAATGGTACATATGTATTGTTTATAAATGCACTGTTATGAATGTTTTGGTTCCTGAAGATAGTTTTGTGGACACTAGTCACGTGCTTGTGAAATGTATTTAATCTGAGTCATACAGGTTCCAGTTACCAGGTTATAATGTTTAATATATTTTTGTAATTCATATATGTGTTTGGTTAATCAGAGTTGGTGTGTGTGACCATATATCAATGCATATCTCCAGACAATTTCAGTGCAAGAGAGTGTAATACACTTTAATTTCCTGCCAGTATAGAAGGAAAAACTAATGTTTATGTAACATGATGGAAGATCTGATTATTATGTGATATAACTAGAATGTAAAATGTGTATAGTTTACATATATTTCTCAGGTTCTTATGCCTTACAGTTCAGTCATGTGTGATGATTTTATGCTCATCTGATAACATGTGAATGGAATGAGTAGAGTTAAAGGGCTACTGTGAAAAATTCATGTGTTTTTTTTTGTGAAAAAAGTGAAATGTGCATTGTTTTTGTCAATAGAGAAAAAAAGAATGACATTTGTGCATTAACAAAGACAAAGAAATATACTTTAATGATAAAGCTTTATTGAATTACAATGTGGAAAACATTGAATAAAGAATTGCTGGGGATTGTGTGTGACACAAACACGTTTGCTCCTGTCTCCTTATTTATTCCTGTTTTTACAGGTATGACTTTTTAATCTGCTCACACGGCCTTTTGCACGGGGCCTGTAACATATCTTTCAAATTAAGTCATTTTCTAACATTTCTGCTAAAGACGTTGCAGAGCTCCACCCTGCGTCATGACGTCATAATGCACCCTGAGCCCGTCTCTGATTGGATATAAAGCCGGTCTGTCCCCCTTTATGAATATTCATGAGCAACGATAACAAAATCCGATAGTTGGATCAGAACAGTAATCTGATAGTGATGGGAAGTCCGATTCTTTTTTGTGAATCAGTTCTTTCGGACAGTTCGTTTCAAAAAACCTGTTCACCAGTTCTTTTACGTCCTTACGTCATGACGTCATGCATATCCAAATCTCATCTCGGCGGATGAACATACACACTGAACACATTTAAATAGTCATGTCTACTGCATGAGGGCATGTAGCTTATCTGTTTAAATTAAATCATCATCATCATCTTAGAAATGTTCCTTACATTTACATTTAGCACTAAATCACCCAGTACAGGCACTGATGTGCAAAACGTTAATGTTTTAATTTGTTAGTAAATAAACTTACTTTACATTTAAGTCCTCAGTTCACCTGTGCTCATAAATCAGCAGCGCAGCACCGCCTATACAGTATGTCCAACACATCTGATTCAGAGTCCAAAAAGTGTGTGTGTGTGTGTGTGTGTGTGTGTGTTAATGTCAGACAGCACGCGTACTGCTCGGTAGGTCGCGCATGCTCAGTATCAGAATCAGAATCATTAGAATCAGAATCAGGTTTATTGGCCAAGTGTGTTGACACACACAAGGAATTTGGTTCCAGCTGTTTGTTACACTCAAAAGTACAGACATAAATAAAAACCTATACATGACAAAACAGACTATACAAGACAAAAACAGACTATACAAGACAATACAGACAATATGAGACAGTATAGACAGTGTGGGTAATAAATAGGGATACAGACCAGTAATGTACATAAAGTGTGGGAGTGCATGGTAGTGCAAATGACAGTATTGTGTGCCAGGTATGATGAAAGAGTTTACTATAAAACTTTGTACAGTATATAGAAGCAATAGTGTGTGTAACATATACAGATAATGTGATGAGTGACAGTTCTGTGCAGTACTCATAGATATGAGCATGGAATATAATTATGGTCAGTTGTTAGTGAGGGTGATTGCTTGGGGAAAGAAACTGTTCCTGTGTCTGGCAGTTTTAGTGAACAAAGTTCTGTAGCGCCTGCCAGAAGGGAGGAGCTGAAAGATGTTGTGTCCAGGGTGTGAAGGGTCATTAATGATTTTTCCTGCCCGGTTTCTGGTTCTTGTATGGTACAAGTCCTGGAGAGTGGGCAGGGGGCACCAATGATTTTTCAGCTGTTTTAACAGTTTTCTGCAGTCTGTTTCTGTCCTGTTTTGTTGCTGCTCCAAACCAGATGGTGATTGATGAGCACAGGACAGATTCAATGACTGCAGTGTAGAACTGTATCAACAGCTCCTGTGGCAGACTGTACTTCCTTAATTGCCTTAGAAAGTACATCCTCTGCTGGGCCTTTTTCAGAATCGAGTTTATGTTTGATTCCCATTTCAGGTCTTGGGAAATGGTAGTGCCCAGAAACTTGAAGTTCTCCACAGGTGACACAGGAATGTTGGATATTGTGAGGGGGAGTAGTGTTGAAGGATGTTTCCTAAAGTCCACTATCATCTCCACAGTTTTGAGTGTGTTTAGCTCAAGGTTGTTCTGACTGCACCATAGCACCAGCTGCTTCACCTCCTGCTTATATGCAGACTCGTCACCATCTTGGATTAGTCCAATGAGCGTGGTGTCATCTGCAAATTTCAGGAGTTTGACAGTTGGGTCACTTGATATGCAGTCATTCGTATAAAGGGAGAATAGCAGTGGGGAAAGGACACACCCCTGAGGAGCACCAGTGCTGACTGTCCGAATACCGGAGGTAACACCTCCCAGTCTCACCTGTTGTTTCCTGCCTGTCAGGAAGCTGGTGATCCATTGACAGATGGCAGGGGGTATAGTAAGGTTTAGGAGTTTGGAGTGGAGGATTCCCGGAATTATTGTATTGAAAGCCGAACTAAAGTCAACAAACAAAATCCGGGCATATGTTCCTGGGCAGTCAAGGTGTTGCAGAATGTAGTTTAGCCCCATGTTGACTGCGTCATCCACCGATCTGTTTGCTCGGTATGCAAACTGTAGGGGATCCAGCAGCTGTTCTGTCACCTTCTTTAGATGGGCCAATACCAGTTTTTCAAAGGTCTTCATGACGACAGATGTCAGAGCGACAGGCCTGTAGTCATTCAGTCCAGTAATGGAGGGTTTCTTGGGGACTGGGATGATTGTGGAGAGTTTAAAGCAGGAGGGGACCTCACACAACTCCAGTGATCTGTTGAAGATAGAGGTGAAAATGGGAGCCAGTTGGTCAGCACATGCTTTGAGACAGGAGGGGGAGACACCGTCTGGGCTGGGAGCCTTCCTTGTCTTCTGTCTCTGATATCAACAATTCGTTGGTATCAGTAGTGTGTCGGACGTGTCTGAAAGAAACGGTTCTTGATGCAGTACTGGTGACTCGAGAACAGCAGTGTGTGTGTGTGTGTGTGTGTGTGTGTGTGTGTGTGTTTCCTGTAATTATTGTTAAACTCGGGATTAAACAGAGATTAAACACTGCGCCATGTTTATTCCGGTAAATCCTCCTTCAATGTCGGTCACGTAGCTGTTTTCTGATTGGCTGGTAAATGGGGGCGGGCTCTACAACCACCAATCGTTTTTTTTTTTTATTGTAAATACGTTTAGAAGAAAATCGAGGCTGCGTGCGCTCATGATGACGTAACAAAAATAAAATAAAGCCGTTTTTATTTCCGTGTGGCGGAAAATGTGCAGGTTTTAACCCGGAAGTGATCAGTGTATAATCTAATCTGGAATTAAAGGCAGATTTGGAGCGTTAAATAAAGTCAGGGCCGGGATGCGGGTGTGTTGTGTGCCATGTCCTGCTCACGTGACTGTGATGCAGGTGAAGACCACCTGTCCTGCCTGTAGCTCGGGTTACAGTGGACTTTGATCCGATCTGAGAAACCTGAACTGAAGCCCAGTGATCTCTGAGGAACCCGTGTGTGTGTGTGTGTGTGTGTGTGTTTCTCTCATGACCGTGTCCCTTATCACAAAAAAACACAGAATCGCTGAGTCATGGTGCAGAGCAGAAAAACACCCTCATAAACCTCCTGTTAATGATCACATCCTCATCCTCAGTCAGGTGTGTAGGACCTGAACTTCACCCTCAACAAACCTGCACATCTGTTCATCATCAGCATGTGAACTTTAATTGGGCAAAATATTTCAATTTAAATATTACACATCTCTGACTGATGATGCAGCGGCACTTTAATGTGTCCAGCGTCGTCCTCGTTTCTCCTCTCCGTCTCGACCGGTCTCTGTTTCTCCTGCCTCTGGTTTCTCATTAATGCCATGCTGAAAATAAACTTGTTTATTAGGAGACGAAATAAAATCAAGGTGTTTGTTTGTGGTTGTTTTCCTGTTAAAACTCCACTGGCACAGAAAGAGCAGATCTGACCAGGTCACACTTCTGCTTGAACACTGAGAAAACTTACAAACTATAATCATTACTTTCCTGGAGCTCAACTGTGTTTACCTTCACCACACAGTAGCGTAGCCAGTTACACTAACAGATGTGCTGTAGAAATTCTGACCAG
>NC_060893.1:307692-322692 GCF_014805685.1 Silurus meridionalis
ACACACTCACCTCCTCGAGAACAGTGTGACTTACCCACAGTCTGAGTCACAACAGACTGAATTACACCACATCAGCTGAGTTCCAGTCACAGCTGGAATTCCTTCTGTTTCTTCATTCCTACATTTCCCTATTTAATTACACTGCACTACTCTACTGATGTACATGAGTGTAGACACGTACTTCTATCACGACCAAAATCTGAACCTAGAACCTGTTCAGCGTGTCATTCTGAGTGCTGATGGGTGAATCTCAGGCATGACCACGACTCTACACTTACTGCTTCTGCATCTGCAGCAGCTGGAAATGGACATGAAACACTTTATATTTACTTTCTATTAAACGTGGCACACACACCTAAAATGTGTTTTCACCATAAAATAAAATATTTGGTTAGTAAAAAAAACTCCACCGATAAATAAAATGTGATCAGTAAACAGGTTTTACTGATGATGGTTTTACTGATGGCCAAGTTTTAAATCAGCACCAAAATCCATCATGATTCACACATTTATACCCTCTCGCGGTCGACAAACGCGCCGGTGTGTTTTGTGGCATTTTTTCCTCAGAACGAACTTAAATTACTGTTAATTACTTTTTTGATTGAACAGATTAAAGCAACACATCATACAATCTGTAAAGGATCTACTTTTATACGCTGTGCTTTTGTAACAGACAGGTGGCGCTCTCTGTCTCCTCTCTCTCATCTCACAGACAGATACATAAAACAACCTGAATCTCAGTAAAATCTTACCTCAGACAGAAATATATAAATATAAAGCTCGAAATTTCTACTTTCAAATAAACCAACTAAAAACAAAATTTATAATCCGTATGAAAGCTAAAAAGGTGCAGTGCCTCCGGTATCACCTCATTAACCGTCCGTGTGGAAACATAGCAAAGGTTCCGTTTGGTGTCCTGAAGATTTACTTCATTTAAAACAACATCATTACTTTAAAACATTTACAAAAATATTTTGTCTTCATGCTCTATGTTAAATATTAATAATAAACATACAAATGTTTGTCCATATTGACATATTTGTCCATGCCCATGTTGATTAAAGTATTATTATTAATTTAAGATAAGGAACAGATAAAAATGTGTGATTAAGTTACAGCGTGACACTAAAACAGGTAGTAATAATGACTCTTTTTATTTAAGTACATGTTAAAGCCCAAACTTCTTTATTTTAACTCGAGTAAAACATGAGTATCTGCACTTCTGCTGAAGTAAAGTATGTGTGTACCTCTGTATTACTGTAACTCTAACTCTAACCCTATATATATATATATATATATATATATATATATATATATATATATATATATATATATATATATAGTATCTTACAAAAGTGAGTGCACCCCTCACTCATCTTCTCAAAGGACAAAAGTGTAGAAATGAAACGTGGAAATGTTTTAGAGGAAAACAGTTTGTGTATCAGTACAGATTTACTGTCCTCTAAAAATAACATACAGACTTAATTTAAATAAATAACTTAATCCTCCTGGGTGGTAGAAGGAGCTGCACAGGTGGTTGCTGGGATCCTCTTCCAACCTTCCATAATGACTTAATGAAGCTGCTGGAAGATAAACACATCTTGCTTCTCCACCTTCTGCTTAATAATCCCCACAAGTGCTCAATAGGAAAAAACATGGCCACTCCTTCACCTTCAGCGTCACCTTCAGCTTCACCTTTAGCTTCAGCTTCATCTCCTCAGTAATGCAGTTGTCATCTTAACTGTGTGTTTGGGGTTTCGTGTTGGAAAACTGCCGTTAGCATCTAGTGTCTGAAGGGAGAGCATCATGTTCTGCTTCAGAATATCACAGTACATGTTGGAATCCATTTTTCCCTCAATGAACCTGTTGGAGAACCTCTGTATGAACCTGACCACTGTACTGTAACTCAGTTTCAGGGTGATACTGATCTTCTGACAGCCTCAGCATCTTTGTGGAGAGAAACAATAATAATTCTCACATCCTCAGAGAGTCCATGAGGTCCATGTAGAACATCTAGTGGTCCATATGAGAGAATTGGACTCAAAGCTCCACATTTTATCTGCTCAAATACACGATACGCACATTTGTGTGGTTCTGTCCAGCAGACAAACACATGAACATGATGAATCTGACACGTGACTTTGCACGTTTACACCACGTACAGATGTTCACGTACTGTATGTATATGCACTCTGTGAGTGATATAACTACGAGTTGTGTTATTATGGTGCAGGGATTCACATCACACACTGTTATTAGATCCAGACCTCTAATTGACTGTAAGTTAATGGAGGTTTTGGATTGTTGTCATACAGTCTAGACGTTCCAGTGAGACAAAACCCAAACCCTGGTATTGACTTTTTTTAAATGCTGATCTAAAACCCACAGTCTGAACAACATTCTGCTGCTTTATAAACACTAAAGATGATTCGTGTGATTTCTGCTCAAAAACAATCAATATCACTATTCTTTTATTAAAACTTTTATTTTTCTGTGAAGAGGCTCCCAATATAACACCTACAGATACTTGTTCAAATATATTTTCTTTATTGTTTAATGAAGAAAACACCATGAACTGTAACAGTAAAGCAATAAAACGGACTTATTTATTGTGTGTTTATATATCATTATCAGTGACACAAAACGAGATGAAAATAATGTTCATAAATTAGTCGCAAAAATGAGTTGGGACAAAAAAAAAAGTATTTCTGTCACTTATAATCTTTTCTTTTGATTGTATCACTGCTGTTTAAGAGAATACACGTTACAGATGCAATTTATACAAAATAAATAAATATTCTGAATTGATTAAACTGTTGTTTCTGCATGTGTTGATTTACATGGTACAGTATTTTATTCTTATACTGTATCTACAAACAATAAACACCTTGTTGTTAATGAACCCTGAACCCTGAAGTTATCAGTGGATATGAGATGAAGTTCATGTATTTCTGCAGTCATGTAGTCATTATTCACTTCTCTGTGATTCATTCAGGCGTAAATATCTTGTGTAATTATAGTTACACAAGTCACATCGATTTGCTCAATAGAGGTGTGACAATCACATTATTAACATTATGTAATATTTTATATAATGTGTAGAGAATCTGTGTGTGTGTGTGTGTGTGTGTGTGTGTGTGTGTGTGTTGGGTGACAACATTTCCATCAGGACTGCAACACTAAAATGTGTTAAAATAATAATAAAATACAAATCTGAGTACATTATAAACAGTGTTGGTGATATTAGATTAGATATTAGATTAGATTTTTTTATTTATAGCATTTCTGTGTATCTTTAAAATTAACAGTCGTTTTCTAACATTTCCGCTAACGACGTTGCAGAACTCCACCCTGCGTCATGACGTCATAAAAATATGCACTTTGAGCCCGTCTCTGATTGGATATAAAGCCGGTCTGTCCCCCTTTATGAATATTCATGAGCAACGATAACAAAATCCGCTGCGCAGGCGCTCGACGGTAATCTGATCATCGCTCACGGACAGAGAGAAGGTTCTCCGCTTCAACAGTGCTTGAACGGCAACCTCATCTTCTGTCTTTCATCGCAATCACTTCTTTAAATCCGACTCTCTAATCAACACAGAAATCTCTTACATCGCTGAAAAAGACGCTTAAATTACCGCTTTTTAAGATTTCCAGCAAAACTAAACTACACCAGCGAAGGTAAGTGTGTGTGTGTGTGTGTGTGTGTGTGTGTGTGTGTGTGTGTGTGTGTGTGTGTGTGTGTTTCCTGTAATTATTGTTAAACTCGGGATTAAACAGAGATTAAACACTGCGCCATGTTTATTCCGGTAAATCCTCCTTCAATGTCGGTCACGTAGCTGTTTTCTGATTGGCTGGTGAATGGGGGCGGGCTCTACAACCACCAATCGTTTTTTTTTATTGTAAATACGTTTAGAAGAAAATCGAGGCTGCGCGCGCTCATGATGACGTAACAAAAATAAAATAAAGCCGTTTTTATTTCCGTGTGGCGGAAAATGTGCAGGTTTTAACCCGGAAGTGATCAGTGTATAATCTAATCTGGAATTAAAGGCAGATTTGGAGCGTTAAATAAAGTCAGGGCCGGGATGCGGGTGTGTTGTGTGCCATGTCCTGCTCACGTGACTGTGATGCAGGTGAAGACCACCTGTCCTGCCTGTAGCTCGGGTTACAGTGGACTTTGATCCGATCTGAGAAACCTGAACTGAAGCCCAGTGATCTCTGAGGAACCCGTGTGTGTGTGTGTGTGTGTGTGTGTGTGTGTGTGTGTTTCTCTCATGACCGTGTTCCTTATCACAAAAAAACACAGAATCGCTGAGTCATGGTGCAGAGCAGAAAAACACCCTCATAAACCTCCTGTTAATGATCACATCCTCATCCTCAGTCAGGTGTGTAGGACCTGAACTTCACCCTCAACAAACCTGCACATCTGTTCATCATCAGCATGTGAACTTTAATTGGGCAAAATATTTCAATTTAAATATTACACGTCTCTGACTGATGATGCAGCGGCACTTTAATGTGTCCAGCGTCGTCCTCGTTTCTCCTCTCCGTCTCGACCGGTCTCTGTTTCTCCTGCCTCTGGTTTCTCATTAATGCCATGCTGAAAATAAACTCGTTTATTAGGAGACGAAATAAAATCAAGGTGTTTGTTTGTGGTTGTTTTTCCTGTTAAAACTCCACTGGCACAGAAAGAGCAGATCTGACCAGGTCACACTTCTGCTTCGAACACTGAGAAAACTTACAAACTATAATCATTACTTTCCCTGGAGCTCAACTGTGTTTACCTTCACCACACAGTAGCGTAGCCAGTTACACTAACAGATGTGCTGTAGAAATTCTGACCAGATGTTCTGATCTCACACTCTGGGGTCATGGTGTTGATTATTTATTAGAACTTTAAAATGTAATCAAAATTTAATATTTACATAGAATTTCTTAAATAAATTGTATTTTGTGGATAAATTACTTGTTTGAGTTGAACTGTGTGTGTGTGTGTGTGTGTGTGTGTGTGTGTGTGTGTGTGTGTGTGTGTGTGTTGACAGCAACATGAGCTCTCAGGTGAGACAAAATTTCCACCAGGACTGTGAAGCCGCCATCAACCGGCAGATCAACCTGGAGCTGTACGCCTCCTACGTCTACCTGTCCATGGTGAGAGTCAGCAGTCGATCGCCGAGTTCTCACTGAGACACTGATAGAAAGTTTCAGTTGTGTAGAAGGAAACTGCAGGTGTGAAGGAGGAAGTGTGGAAACACTGAAATGTAGAATTAAATAAATGAATAAGAGGAAGTGTGTTTATTAAATGTTAATCTGTTCAAAAGAGGAAATAAAAGATTTATTAGTCATGAAGTGATGCATGATGGGAAAGTGCTCAGGTTCCATTTTTTTTTTTTTTTATCTCCACCAAAGTCTTTTTGTGTCTACATTTTTACAGTCGTATTACTTCGACCGAGACGATCAGGCTCTGCACAACTTCGCCAAGTTCTTCCGCAAGCAGTCTCACGAGGAGCGTGAACATGCTGAGAAACTGATGAAACTCCAGAACCAGAGGGGAGGAAGAATTTTCCTGCAGGACATCAAGGTATGTACAAAAAAGTATTCATGTGTTCTTGTTTGCATAATTATTGAGTTAAAATGGTCTGGTGGAGAAGCAGAACATTTATATGGTGTAGTGAATTAGTGAATACATTAAAGTTCTGCACTGAAGAACAGGGGTCTGTCAGGGAGGGACTGGAATTGAAGAGCAGATAGTGGTGGCACTTTGTCTGGGTGGAGCTCTTATCAGGCAGTGAAGCTCCAAGCTGCTTGAACCGTCCAGCAGTGAGGACGATGATAACGCAGTCCAGTGATCCACGTTTTTGTATTTGACAGAAACCAGAGCGTGATGAGTGGGGCAGTGGTGTGGAGGCTCTGGAGTGCTCACTGCAGCTGGAGAAGAGTGTCAACCAGTCCCTACTGGACCTGCACAAGCTGGCCACTGACCGCAACGACCCTCATGTAAGTGACAACCCAAACCCCCTCCCCAACATTTATATTAAAAATCATCAGTCAGCTTTCTGAGCCAGACTGTAAAACGGCGGCGTTCCCTCCCACTGGCACTGGCGTTCCCTCCCACTGGAGCTTATCTACTCTTCTCTTATCTACTCTGAATTGAGGGAACAAACTGCCGTTTTACATTTCCCAGTATAATCTGAATGAAGTCAGTTGGTTTGAGGAAGCTCTGTGTTGGACATTGTACGAGTCACATGATTTATTTGTGTCCTGGTTAAAGAGTTCTCTGTAACATTAACCTGTTTGTATGTATTTATTTTCAGATGTGTGACTTTGTTGAGTCTCACTACCTGGAAGAACAGGTGAAGTCCATAAAGGAGCTCGCTGATTGGGTCACTAACCTGCGGCGTATGGGGGCTCCTCAGAACGGCTTGGCTGAATATCTGTTTGATAAACACACACTGGGCAGTGAGAGCAGCTAAATCTTCTCCACAACACCTTCACTAGACGCCGTTCTGCCTCCTACAATTATTACTACACTTCTTTTTACCAGACGGTGGTCCAGTGAAGAGCTCAGAGTTTCTGCTCCACGCTTCAACTCGCTTCCTTCTGCTTCTTAGTCATGTATCTGTAAATGCTGAGTTATTGCTCAACTTCTATTCCAAACAAATAAACAAATTTCCTGTACTGTGTGTGTGTGTGTGTGTGTGTGTGTGTGTGTGTGTTACAGACCCATTACTTTAGTAGAAGTGCAGATTCTTATGATTTAAATACTCTGGGAAAAGTTGATCTGATTTTATACTTTTTTTACTCAAGTGAAAGTAAAGAAGTTTTGGACATGTACTTCAGTAAAAAGTAGTTATTACTTCTACCTGTTTTAGTGTCTCACTGGGAACTAAACCTCACATCATATTAATGATAGATAGATATTGATTGATCAAGATCTCTGTTGTCATGGCATTGTGCAGGTACACAGCAAAAAGTACAATCGTGCCAATAGTGAAGATAAACGTCTCATATTTACAGCATGAGAATAAATATAAAGGCTGTAACAGTGCAGTGACGTGTGAACATCGTTAAGAAGTACAGATGAGTAAATGTGCAGAAGTGAAATGTTGGGCAGAATGTACAGTAAGAATATAAAGAAATAAAGACGCATTTAGATAAAACTAGTGCAGATGTAATGAGGAGTAAAAACAGGAGGTATTAATATATGGTACATTTCTATCTGTTGTAAATCTACCAAATATTAATATTTCCTGTTTTTAATACTTTTAGCAACATGAAACATGAAGACAAAAATCCTTGTAAATGTTTTAAAGTAATAATGATGGTTTTAAAGACGTAAATCATCAGGACACCAAACGGAACCTTTATATTTCCACCCGGACAGTTAATGAGGTGACACCGGAGAAACTGCACCTCAGTGAAGAAGCTTTTCTCATAATCACACTGATTGATGGTCTGTAATGGTTTTATGGGATTTATGGTATAAATCATAGCGATTACAGAATCAGAGAATATTTGTATTCGATGTGAATGTGGTTTATGTAAAAGACGTGGAGTTTTCTACACATATATTTATTGTGTCTGTGAGGTAAATATTCACTGAGATTCAGGTTGTTTTATTGATGTGTTTGTGAAGAGAGATGACATGGCAGAGAGCGCCCCCTGTCGGTTTACTTTATTTTACAAACACACAGTAGAAAAGTACAGATATTTGTGTAAAAATGTAATGAGTAAAAGTGAAAAGTTGTCTAAAAAATAAATAGTAAAGTAAAAAAACTGATACAAAAAATCTACTTAAGTAATGAAGTATGAAGTAAGACCTCTAGACCTCTCACACACACACACACACACACACACACACACACACACCTCATGATAGTGCAGTAAATGTAAAAGCTGTTCTAGAAGATTCGACTGAACTGTTTGAGGTGAATAAAAAGTCAGTAGATGTTGAAATTGAAGCTCCTCAGACTGAATTAGAAATTTAGCAATCACTTCTCTAAACTCTTTTATTTCTTGTTTCTTTTCTCTTTTTTGACATTCGTTTAAAAAATTTCCACAAATGACTGCGATGTTGAAACTCGTATGGAGTCACATGATTTAAAATGAGAGGAAATAAATAAATCTGTTCCACATCACTGTGTCTCAACTCAGGAAAGTCTCAAAAAGAGAGAGAAAGAAAGCAGACTCTGTCTATCAGAATGTTCCTGATCCTCGTGTTCCTCAGTGGAGTTGAGATGAAGAAATTCAGTGTGTTTTTCCACCTTTTCACTGTTAGATGTGGAACTGAAGTGAATTTTACTTTTAGTTGAGATAAAGAGCTGAAGGTCACCTGATAACGTGCATAAATGATCTTATTGAAGTATTTTAGAATAAAATAGACTTCAGTATTCAGTAGAAGGTCCAGGTATACCTGAGAACCTGCACCAATTCTTTATATTCATTCTGTAATATTTATAATTCATCTGAGATCAGGGGCCACAAGGGGCCACATGAGAAACCTGAATTGTGTCAGAGAGCCACAGCAACGAGAACGTGAACTTAAATCTGCTCAACTTTCTTCCATAGTAAAATACACTAAATATTATATTAAATATCTGCTACTGCTAATCAGAAGAATAAAACTATTCTGTAAATATTTATATTAGGTGTGAAATTGTTGTTTATCGGTCAATTAAGAAAACAAAAATAATTATTGAATCAGTGCAATTTCTTTTTTCGCGTGAGCGTGAAGGTCTGAAGGTCACCTTCACTCACAGCTCACGCATGTTAGATTATGTGACCTAAAGCAATGAATTCCATCATTTTTTGTGGGACGCCTTTTTCCTTGTCACCATCACTGGAAAACGGAGTGCACATGCTCGGACTGACTTCTTCTCACGTTCAGTGGATGTGCACAGACCTGCAGGGGGGCAGGGGGGCGGAAGGACCAAAAAAGAGCACAAAAAAAAAGACTAAAATATTACTTCAATAAACATAACCAAATGTATTTTTGTACAGGTTTTAACTTATTTATGAAATGACCTGTATTTAAATCAGTATTCGTCTATCTGCTGTGTTTTTAAATATGTGAATGACGTCATCAGGATTAATTGGAACATCTCGCTCACTGGAGAGCAGCAGAAGGTCAGAAAGCCTCTCTTCATTACACACACTTTGAAGACTGGATTTTACAAGTTTTACCGTAGAGAATGACCTCTGACCTGTAGAAGTGGAGACAGGCAATGTAGCAGAAATGTTTAGGAGTTGAGAAAGAGAGAGAAAACAGACTCGATCTCATTGTCTTTTAGGCACTTTAGCATTTCCTGGACATTACTTTTGGTGAAGGAGTAGGATGCATGAAACACTAAGTTCTGTGAAGATCTTCTCTTTCCCATTCCCATAGAACTTACTAACTGTTCTGACAAGTTCAGCATCACCAGGTTCTACTGCTTTTGTTCATTTGGATGCTCCTGTCAGACTGTGTGAGCATTTGAGGATAACGCCAGATAAACTATTCTCCTTTCCTTTCAATCGTCTGAGCATCTCTTGAGTAATGGTGTCCAAAAAGGTGTAGTACAACAGCCTTGTTCAGTAGAACTCCTCCAAATTCTCAGGGTGATGGTCTTCTCCTGTTGACTTGGAACTGTACTTAGACCTTGCAGGTATTTTTCTGGGTCTTGACTCACCAGGTATTTTGTCAGGAAACTCAATTCCAGCAGCCTGAGGACGCTCCTTTCTTTTTCAAAAACAACCTTAAATTCACTTTCTGTCCTCAGTTCTTGAAGCCTTTTTAGCACTCGTTCCACCAAAGTGTAGGACAATGCTAGATCCACATCTTTACGCTGAAGAGCAGCTGAGGCAACAGCAGTCTCCTGAAACACTGGGGTGGCCCCTCCAAACAAAGCATCAACTCAAAATTTATGCTGCGAAACAACATTAGAGCATCACCTGCAGCTGGATCTGGTGGAATGCTGTCTGAGATTTTTCTCAACAGCTGTATAACTGCAGAAAAGGCTTTCTGCAGTGCTTTTAAAGCATTTTCACGACAGGCCCAGCGTGTGTCACTCAGCTGTTTTAATTCCCTGGTTTTCTCTCCAGCATACAACAACTTTTGCGTTTCTATGAATGCAGCATGACGCTTGCTGGAAGAAGACAGGAAAGTGTAGAGCCTCTCTACCAAATTTAAAAAAACACACAAAATGCGTGCTTGATTCAGCAGTCTCCACTAACACGAAGTTTAAACAGTGCACAAAGAGGCCTTTTTCATTTCGCCTCTGATTTCCAGCCTGCAGCTGCTTGTAACAAGCATTCTATTAAATTTGTTGATAGACATAGAAAACAGTGAGAATCAATAAGTTAATCATGTTGAATTCATGTTTAGTTTTGTTGATATTGAAAACTTTATTTGTATTACATGGATGAAGCGTTAGCTCTCATTAAATCAGAGATATAAATGTGTTTTATGTTCGAGTTGGACGTGGAATTAGATTTCATTTCACTAAATGCATTTCCTCGAGATAATGACATGAGCACATGCTAAACTATGCAGCGCATATTAATATTAATGACCTTGGCTAAAAAAAAAAGCACATGTTAATGTCAGAAATTTGGCAGCAATCGAGCAATACTCATATTATAATGAATCATAAGTCCGGTGCTGCCGCATTCACTAAGTTTACACCAACATTATGGTAGGATAAATGTCCATTTTCCACGTGACCTGTCTGCTGCTCTTGTTCTGAAGACTCGCGGCTGTAAAGCGCAGTAAAGGGAAATCCGCCTTCCGCTCCACCGCCGCGTAAATACACTGTAAATACACTGTAAATACACTGTAAATACGGTGTATATTTTTTGTGTTAATTACTATTGTTACTGGCAAATTGTATAGAAGTGTATTGTTATTTATAATAATAATACTACTAAGAGAGGCACTTTACACTTTTAGACAAAAGGGGCAGGGGCTTGAGCCCCCCCCCCGGTGCACGCCACTGTTTAGAATGGTGATAAATTAAAGCTGATGTGGAGAAACTCTTTGCAGAAGCCCCTCTCAAAATTTCAGCATTGCATGTTTTGCCATCCGTGGGATTTTCTCCGAGATAATGAAAGAAGCGAACACCCCAGACGTGTTGGCTTTAATCCAGAGAACCGTGTGCCGCCCTGCCTGCGCGTGCTGCTCTGCTCTGCTCTGCACTGCTCTGCCTGCGCGTGCTGCTCTGCTCTGCTCTGCACTGCTCTGCCTGCGCGTGCTGCTCTGCTCTGCTCTGCTCTGCTCTGCCTGCGCGTGCTGCTCTGCTCTGCTCTGCCTGCGCGTGCTGCTCTGCTCTGCCTGCGCTGCTCTGCCTGCTCTGCTCTGCTCTGCCTGCGCCTGCGCGAGCTGCTCTGCCTGCGCTTTTTCATTGCGTTTCCGCTGTGGTGTTTCGGTGATTTAGGTTTTTCAGCTGAAACTTTCCGGTGCATCACCTGTAATTTCTGATTGTGAACCAGGTCTGATCTAAGAGAATAAATCATCACGATTCTCAACCAGAAACTACAAAGTTGTCAGTCTTTTACTCCAAAACATTTTAGTGCTGTATTCCAAGCACATGTTGCTTTAACATAGTTTTAGTTTTAGTTGATTTATTAGTGCACACACATTCTGATTTTCTTCCCCACACATTAAAGTTGGCAGAAGATGTGATGAATTCTTTTTATTCCATTTTTATGGGGCAGAGGAACTCATTAAAGCTCAGAATTACACTTCAGTTCATCTGATAGTGAACTCACTATAGTGCACATTAAACACGTGGTACTGGTTTAGACGTGACCATAAACACAGTGTTCAGAGCAGGTTCAGTAGAACATCAAAGTTATATGTAGGACCATATCCTGTGTTTAACTTTATTCAGCAGTGTAGAATAATAAATGTAGAATATTTTATATTCACCACAAAATAAAACTGGATTTTCTACACAATGTTTGAACAGATGACACCTTTTTCTTTACCAAACACTTTATTTTGGTCCTGATTACAGGGTTTATTCGAACAGTGCGACTCCCATGTCGTCATTAGGATCTTCAGACTGTTCCTTCTTCTCCTCAGCTACAGCTGGAAAAGGACAGAAGGAGAGAACACTGAGCTGCAGAACATCCAGCTTCCTGAACACAACTCTATTTTAACTACAAGATCACTGCTGTGGAGTAGAAAACATCTGGAGCTGTAGGAGACACCAACCTGCAGGAGTAAAAGATTTTTACATTGTTTCCTGAAGTTACTGCTTCTATGAAGGATAAAACATTACCAGCAGGTGAGCAGCCAACAGGTGAGCAGCTACGTGACGCATCCTACAAACCACACAGAGAAACACATGCCAGAGCCAGACAGAAATAACAGCATGTTAATGTGCAGTGTGGAACTGCAGATCTTCTCATCATTACTGCATCTGAAGGACTAAAACATTCCTTTTCAAACATCATGTAAATTTATACAACTCCTGTCTTACACCTAACATCTACATCTACATCAGATATAAAGAAGTCCACTGTCCACAGCTGAAAGGAAAAACATCAAAAGATTACAGTCTCACAAAACAACCACAAACTCCATACACACCTTATTCTTTTAAACAGAACACACACTTCACCAGGAGTAACAGGGTTTCCACCGACTCGAGCAACTGCCTCTTCACTCACAGTTCAACTTTATATATACACCTGGAACACACATGCATTTCAATACATCCAACTTCTCCATCTGTACACTGCTCACCAACATCTGTGTCTTATTTGGGTCCTCACTATTACATACAATAGTGGTGCCAAAATGTCTAGGTACACACACACACACACACACATATAATAATTCGTTACATTTATATAGCGCTTTTCTGCAGCACTCAAAGCGCTTTACATATGAAAGGGGGGATTCTCCTCAACCACCACCAATGTGCAGCATCCACCTGGATGATGCGACGGCAGCCATATTGCGCCAGAACGCCCACCACACACCAGCATATTAGTGGAGAGGAGATAGAGTGATATAGCCAATTAATATGAGGGGATGATTAGTAGGCCAGCAGGCAAGTTTGGCCAGGATGCCGGGCACACCCTATTAGTTTTCGAAAGACATCCTGGGATTTTTTAATGACCACACAGAGTCAGGACCTCGGTTTAACGTCTCATCCGAAGGACGGTGCTTTTTTTTTTTTACAGTATAGTGTCCCGTCACTATACTGGGGTGTTAGGACCCACACAGACCACAGGGTGAGCACCCCTGCTGGTCTCACTAACACCTCTACCAGCAGCAACCTGGTTTTTCCCAGGTGGTCTCCCATCCAAGTACTGGCCAGGCTCAACCCTGCTTAGCTTCAGTGGGCAAGCTGTCTTGGGCTACAGGGTGATATGGCTGCTGGGCATATACATATACACATACACATACACACACACACACACACACACACACACACACACACACACACACATACACACACACACACACACACATCAGAAGGACATTGTAATAAGTTACAAACACATGTAGTAGATCTACAGTGGGTACTGAAAGTATTCACACCCCTTACATTCTTCACTCTTTGTTATATTGCAGTCATTTGCTAAAATTATTAAAGTTGTTTTCTTTTCCTCATGAATGTACACACGGCTCCTCATACTGACAGAAAAACACAGAATTGTTGAAATTTTTGCAGATTTATTAAAAAAGAAAAACTGAAATATCACATGGTCCTAAGTATTCAGACCCTCAGGTGCTCTCCATTTCTTCTGATCATCCTTGAGATGGTTCTACACCTTCATTTGAGTCCAGCTGTGTTTGATGAAACTGATTGGACTTGATAAGTAAAGCCACACACCTGTCAGATCTTAAGACCTTACAGATCCCAATGCATGTCAGAGAAATGAGAATCAGAGGTCAAAGGAACTGCCTAAAGAGCTCAGAGTCTGAATTGTGGCAAGTCACAGATCTGGCCAAGGTTCCAAAAAAAGGTTCTGTTGCACTTAAGGTTCCTAAGAGCACAGTGGCCTCCATAATCCTCAACTGGAAGACGTTTGGGACGACCAGAACCCGTTATAGAGCTGGTGGTCTGGCCAAACTGAGCTATTGGGGAGAAGAGCCTTGGTGAGAGAGGTAAAGAAGAACCCAAAGATCACTGTGGCTGAGCTCCACAGATGCAGTCAAGAGATGGGAGAAAGTTAACCATCACTGCAGCCCTCCACCACTCGGGGCTTTATGGCAGTGTGGCCCGGCGGAAGCCTCTCCTCAGTGCAAGACAAATGAAAGCCCGCATGGAGTTTGCTAAAAAACACCTGAAGGACCCCAAGATGATGAGAAATAAGATTCTCTGGTCTGATGAGACCAAGATAGAACTTTTTGGCCTTAATTCTAAGCGGTATGTGTGGAGAAAACCAGGCACTGTCCAATACAGTCCAAACAGTGAAGCATGGTGGTGGCAGCATCATGCTGTGGGGGTGTTTTTCAGCTGCAGGGACAGGACCACTGGTTGCAATCGAGGGAAAGTACAGGGATATCCTGTGTGATTAACTTTATGCTTCTACAGGGGAAGAGGTCTGGTACAGAGAGGGAGGATGCGTGGAGGACAAACGTAGCAATTGTAAATTTCCATCATCATTTAGTTTAAGGTTGTATATGTGATGCTAAATAAAATAAATAAATACAAATAATATTGAAACTGTGTTAATAATAAAAATACCTCAGGAACCAACAGCACTGAAAAAGTGGGCGGGACTCGAATGCATTCTGAAATATTCATTATGTCTATAGATTCTTTTTTTCTTTTGTTTTATATGACGGCCAGAAAAATGGAATCATCTGAATCACTGCAGATAATAAAAGTCATTCAAGGAAATACATAAACTGCTATTTGATATTGTTTCTAAAGATGTTTATAGTGTAAATACGCCATTTTCCATCCTCAATCTCACTTCCTGTGAAAAACACTGCATGTGAAAATTCCTCATGTAGAAACAGATGTGAACATCACCAGCTGTGATTGTGAACCTCCTGTTAGA
>NC_060893.1:327692-352692 GCF_014805685.1 Silurus meridionalis
GAGAAGAGAGAGAGAGAGAGAAGAGGAAGAGAGAGAGAGAGAGAGAGAGAGAGGAGAGAGAGAGAGAGAGAGAGAGAGAGGAGGGTGACAGGAAGAGAAGGATATGGATTATTAAGTCTCCTGATTGTTGTATGAAAGTTAATGTCACTGTGCAGTTTGGACTCTGGTGAGATTCACTGTAGCAGCAGAACTAAAATGGAGAAGCAGAAGGAAACACAGACATGAGGATCTCTGGGATAAGAGACGACCCACCACACCACCATCAACAAACCTGAGTGAACGTGTGAATGTGAGGAGACGACAGCATCCAAATATCCCAGTTCACCAAACACTCTATATCCATAATCCCTCCAGATCTGCTCCTTTACCTCACAAACACCTACTGACTAAACACTCCACTAAATAAATATGTGTTCAGCCTCGACTTGAACACTGAGACTGTGTCTGAGTCCCGAACACTGATTGGAAGGTTGTTCCATAACTGTGGGGTTTATAAGAGAAACATCTGCCCCCTGCTGGAGTCTTCATTATTTGAGGTACCAACAAATAGCCTGCACCTTTTGATCTAAGTAGGCGTGGAGGATCATACTGGTACAGAAGTTCACTCAGATACTGCAGCGTGAGACCGTTAAGTGCTTTATACGTCAGTAGTAGTATTTTATAATCAGTGTGAGATGTTATTGGGAGCAGTGTAGATGATTAAAACAGGGCTGATGTGATCATATGTTCTAAATCTAGTGAGGACTCTTGCTGCTGCATTCTGAACTAACTGAAGCTTATTTCTGCACTTACTCCAACACCCAGACAGTAAAGCGTTACAGTAGTCTAATCTAGATGTTACAAAAGCATCAACTAGTTTTTCTGCATCCTGTAACGACATCATATTTCTAATTTTAGCAATATTTCTAAGGTGAAAGAAGGAGATCCTGGTGATATTATTCACGTGAGACTCAAAGGAAAGACTCGGGTCAATAATCACACCGAGGTCTTTGACTGCTGTACACACTGAGACAGAAACACCATCTAGAGATGCTACAGAATCAGAAAGTTTACTTCTAGCTGCATGTGGTCCTAGTAAAAGTACTTCCGTCTTATCTGAGTTGAGCAGAAGAAAGTTATTAAGCAAGAAACTAAATCTTCATAATGTTAAAATAAACGAGTGTGTTACATAGAAACAAAAAGAACATGTCCGTGTCTCTCAGAAACCATAAAGATGAAGAATTCACGGCAGGTTCATGTTTACTGTAATGATCTGGTGTAAGATTACAGAAATATGAAGTTCTGACATTTGACCTGATCAGCAGAGAAGAACAGCATTCATCTGTTAACATCAGCATAATGATTATTAGCAGGAGGAAAAGTTTCATTTCACACGTCTGTTCTTCATGAATCAGAACATTTCAGCTGCTTCTGCATTGTTCATCTTCAGTAGTCACGAGTACAGGAAGTGATGTGTGCAGTGATGTGACACTCATTAAAGAAAATCTGATATCGTGTGTGTTTCTGTACTGAAATGTCTAGTTATTGATCCCAAAATCTGTATGGAACCAGAACCTGGAACCTTCTGGTCAGGATTCAAGGAACCAATCAGCAGATAGAAACGAGTTTATCACTATAACAACAAATCAATCAATCAAGCTGTTACCATGGTAACCATCAAACACAGGAAAGAGGTTAAAATAAGTCACTCTGAAAGAAAAAAAGAAAAATTAATATCATAACTATTAATCAATCAACTGTGGAGAAACACATGTATAATAATGAAGTATAAAGAATCTATAAAGAGCTACACATGGGTGTGTATTTGTGCAGTCAGTGTGAAGATGTGATGATCTGCTGAAGCATGTTATTAAATCCTGAAGTAACCTGGAGCAGAGTGAAGTAAAGGATGTGATCAGTCACAGTTGTTGTTATGGAACATCTACATCTGAATATGAATGATTAAAATCCCAAACTGCTGGATATGTGGGACATGTTCTAACCCTTCCCCATCTCTGCTGTATCCTGGTGAAGAGGTTTGAGGTGAGACTCCAGTCCTGGTGAGATTACGGTCCTTTATTCTGAGAGAAAAAGAGCATCAACACAAACACAATAAAGTGAATATTATTCAGGAACACACTTTAGTGTCTCCAGGTTACAGTGTGGATCCTCCAGTAGATCACAGAGCAGCTTCTCTCGCCTGGTTCTCCTGGATTATTACCGTTCAGATCCAGTTATTTTTAACTGTGATGAGAACTTTCACCTCAGAGCTGAAGCCAGAGCAACACAACCTTCATCTGTAATAGTGCAGTAACCCATCCTGCAAGAAAAAAACCTTCTTACACTTACACACTCAGTACCGAACACATCAACTACACAAAACCACAGCCACAGCCGCAATACAGCTAAAGTTTCTCACAGAGCAGAAATCAGAGGACAGGACACCACATCAGGACAGTTACTGGATCAGGGACATCTTTCTGCATGCCACAATCCCTCAGCTTACCAACACGCAATTCAAGAAACAATGGACAATAATCACAGACATATAAACATAAATAAAGGCCAGGCAGAGGATGTACTTTCTACTCCAATCAAGGAAATCTAGTGGAAGTCTGGTCTGCCACAGGAGCTCATTGAAGCTCATACAAGCACCCCCCAAACAGTGTCTAGACACGCCCAGTGAGGTTTTCTCTGAAGACCCCATGGGGTCCATTTTCAAGAAAAAATCTGTGTGACTGTGTAATCTATGCGCCCCTAGAGGTCACACATGGTTACAGTGTTCTGGAAGTGTGTGTCACGTCCTTCCCACTCTCTAGCGCCATCTATCAGTCAATAATAAAATATAAATGTAATGTATATTACACAATAGATTATTATACTATTTACTTATAAATGTATATATAAATACATTTAAATACAGTGGAACCCGGTTATGTCGAGGGCTTAGGGGACGCCAAAAAGCGTAGAGATAACCGGTGATGGAGATAAACGAAAACCAATATGGTATTACCAAATAACCAATATATTAACGTGCTTGAAATTTCTTTATGTACATGGTGTGCGTTATTAAATGAGAATGTACATGCACGTGTTTTTGGAGGGTTTTTTACACAACAGCGTTGCCACGATTTGTTTGATTGGTCATGCGGATGGAGAAAACCTGTAATGCGGATAAGGAGCCGGAAGCAGAAGTAAACGCAAACAGAGTTTATTGAGACTCAGGAGAGAATCCACCAGTACTTGTAGCGTAACAGTAATATCCAGTGCTGCGCTCCGGGAGCGCCGTCCACCAAGTTCTGTGAAAGCAGACACAGTTGGTGTAGAGAATCCACGGATCCGCGCTATGGAAAGCGCAGCGCTGGGCATCAACGGATAAACGTGGTGCAGACAGCGTGAAGATGGAAAACAGCAGGATCGGGGAATCCGGGAGCGAGAGAATGCGGAGTACGAGAAGAAGGGTACGTAGCGGGATACGTATACGCGATTACACAGACCGCCATGAACCAACACATACGATCATGCACAAACAATAACGGACCGCGAGTGTGTGGAGGGGAGGGGCTTAAATAGGAGATGGGATGAGTAAATGAGAGTCAGGTGTGTGTGATCAGCAGGACTGGGAGGAGCTCCGTGCGGGAGAAGAAGCAGGGTGCTTCGGGGAATGCCGCCGCCAAAGGGGGCGTGGCAGGGGGATTCCTGACATAACCGACTTTAAGTGGCAAATTTGCACCCCCTTGTGCTCGAAAATATTAGGGTTCGGCGACATAAAAAAATCGACATAACCGATTAAAATATGCTAAGACAAAGCGAGAATTTGGCGGTTCCACTTCAAAAACGTCGACTTAATAGGGTTGGCGAGTTCACCGAGGTCCAGATAAGTGGGTTCAACTGTACTTTTACTGTTGATGCACCAGAATGAAACTTCAAGATACACTGAGCCACAAATGATGTTATTACTAAGCAAATTATTTTTGTTAGATTACATGAAAATGCTTTAAATAATTTGAATATAATAGATCTGTTAAAACTGAAGCCCTTAATGTAATTTATTGTAGATCTGTCTCTATTCAAACACTCAGTATTAATGGCAATAGGAAATTAATCAAAAAGAGGTCGGCCAACTCCAGGTCTTTTAATCCTAATTTCACATGGGCTGTTGGACATGAGAAATCTACATTCATTAATTGTCAATTTAGGTTCAAAAATACTTTAATGTGATTTTATAATTTACTATAATTTTATTAAATCATGATAATTAAATGATAATACACATTTTTCACTTTCTGGCTGAGCCTTTCTGCGATAAAAAAAAACAGAGTTCACAAAGAGTTTACTTTCAACAGATCACTAATAAACTTCCAAAAAAATGTTGAACAAACCACCAGGTCCTGATAATATACAGTCGTTGTACCTAAAATTGGCAGCTGCTATTTTAACTCTACTTAAGTCTCTTTTTGATATTTCACCACAGTATATACAAATGGTCTCAAGTCCCCCACTTACGATGAAAATTTGCTACGACGACTCCATTGTAAGTAAAAAATATTGTAAGTTGAAGATGGTACTATGACTGACAACCTTTTCGGCTTCATGCTGATTATAATAAAAATGTTCTGCACTAAACTGATGGCTTTCCTCTTCTTTTTTTCACTACCAGCACTAGACATGCTTGGGCATTTGGAAGACATGCTTTTATCACTTAAATTGCTGTTTGAAACCGTTTAAAACAGATAGAAATACACACTGAGAAAACTTTACTCCCTGGAGCGCTAGCGATAGCGGGGCATCTCACAGGGGAGAGATTCCCTCATCCCAGCTGCGTGTCCCGTGTAATTGCTGAACACTTAGATAACAGAGCTACTCATTATACCCTCATATCTGACAGTCTCTGGCCAGTAGTGATGCCATGATGTAGCTTTGGCATGACCTAATGGAGAAAGAGAGAATGGGGCCAGATACAGATCTCTTTATAAAGCTATAGAGGTGAGTAGTACAGATATAATCCAATCTGGATCCACATTTTAAAACTCTACTGATCCAGCATTAAGATGTTAGTGCTGCTTATGAAGTAGAGGGACAATGATTTGCTAACAACATGGCTGAAGCCTCTGTAAGGTGCACACAGGTGGACTACATTCCATGCAAAAGAGATTGGAGACTGTAAGGTGTTGATGGAGGACAGTGTAGCTAGACAGCATCGGATGGTGGTCTGTAGGATGGTTTTGGAGGTGAAGAAGAAGAGGAGGAGAGTGAGGACTGAAAGAAGAATAAGATGGTAGAAACTGAAGGAGGAAGCCTGTAGTGTGAGGTTCAGGGAAGAGGTCAGACAGGAGCTCAGTGGTGGTGTAGAGGTGCTTGATGATTGTTTCTTTAAACAGATAACTCCAGAGGTAATTTAACTGTTTTAAAAATAATTAACTCTTCCATTAGCACTGGTTATGTACCAAAATCCTTCAAACTGGCAGTTATACACCCCCTTATTAAGAAACCTGACCTTGACCCATGTCAGTTGTCCAACTACAGACCAATATCAAACCTCCCCTTTATATCCAAAATTTTAGAAAAGGTTGTAGCACAGCAGTTCTGCTCACATCTACTGAGGAAGAACATTTTTGAAATGTATCAGTCAGGATTTCGGCCTCATCATAGCACAGAGACGGCACTAGTTAAGATGGTAAATGACCTGTTATTAGCCTCTGATCAGGGTTTTGTCTCCTTACTTGTTTTGCTCGACCTTAGTGCAGCTTTTTACACCATTGATCACACTATACTGCTTGCTAGACTTGAGAACGTTGTAGGAATAAAGGGAACAGCTCTCTCTTGGCTCAGGTCTTATTTGACTGATCGCTATCAGTTTGTTGATGTAAATGGTGAGTTCTCCACACTCTATGAGGTAAAGTTTGGTGTTCCTCAAGGATCTGTCTTAGGCCCACTGCTTTTCTCTTTATATATGCTGCCTCTTGGTGAAATTATTCATAAACATGGGATTCGCTTCCATTGGTATGCTGATGATACACAGCTGTATATTTCAGCAAAGCCAGATGAGCGAGATCAGCTTAACAATGTTGAGAAGTGTGTGAAGGACATTAGACAGTGGATGCTTAATAACTTTCTTCTGCTCAACTCAGATAAGACGGAAGTACTTTTACTAGGACCACATGCAGCTAGAAATAAACTTTCCGATTACGTAGCATCTCTGGATGGTGTTTCTGTCTAAATGTGTACAGCAGTCAAAGACCTTGGTGTGATTATTGACCCGAGTCTTTCCTTTGAGTCTCACGTGAATAATATCACCAGGATCGCCTTCTTTCACCTTAGAAATATTAGAAATATGATGATGTTACAGGATGCAGAAAAACTAGTAGATGCTTTTGTAACATCTAGATTAGACAACTGTAACGCTTTACTGTCTGGGTGTTGGAGTAAGTGCAGAAATAAGCTTCAGTTAGTCCAGAATGCAGCAACAAGAGTCCTCACTAGATCTAGGAAATATGACCACATCACTCCTGTTTTAATCAGTCTACACTGCTCCCAATTACATCTCACACTGTTTATAAAATACTACTACTGACGTATAAAGCACTTAACGGTCTCGCACCGCAGTATCTTAATGAACTTCTGTACCAGTATGATCCTCCATGCCTACTTAGATCAAAAGGTGCTGGCTATCTGTTGGTTACTCAAATAATGAAGACTACAGCAGGGGGCAGATCTTTCTCTTATAAACCCCACAGTTATGGAACAACCTTCCAACCAGTGTTCGGGACTCAGACACAGTCTCAGTGTTCAAGTCGAGGTTGAAAACGTATTTATTTAATCAAGCCTTTAATCGGTAGATTTTTTTCTTAGGTAAAGGCTCAGATCTGGAGGGATCATGGATATGGAGTGTTTGGTGAACTGGGATATTTGGATGCTGTCGTCCCCTCACATTCACACGTTTACTCAGGTTTGTTGACGGTGGTGTGGTGGGTCGTCTCTTATCCCAGAAACCCCTAATGTCTGTGTTACCTTCTGGTTCTCCCTTTTAGTTATGCTGCCATAGCGAGTCTTGCCGGAGTCCAAACTGCACAGTGACATTAACTTTCATACACCAATAGAGACACTTAATAATCCATATCCTTCTCTTCCCGTCACCCTCTCTCTCTCTCTATCTCTCTCTTTTTCTCTCTTTCTCTCTCTCGGTCGAGTTAAACATGCTCCTGAGGCTCCAGTGACCACTGTTCCTGCCCCTCTCCCCTCCGTGGACCTTCACACTTCTGTGCAGCTTGGGACGGTTTCTCATCAACACCTTGGGTGGTTCCATGTAATCCCGGAGTAGAACGGGTGCTTTGAGGATGGATTGGACTGTAGTTGGTGTCGGCGGTCTGACTCGGGAGTGCAGTTTGCTTCTGATCGCCATCACTGTACCCCGCAACATTGTATATCTGCTTCAAATGGACATTTGGTGCAACCCAGATGAGGATGGGTTCCCTCTTGAGTCTGGTTCCTCTCAAGGTTTCTTCCTTATGCCATCTCGGGGAGTTTTTCCTTGCCACCGTTGCTCATCAGGGACAAACTTACTTACAAAGAACATATTCACGTTTATCACCACATTATCTGTGTAAAGCTGCTTTGAGACAATGTTCATTGTTAAAAGCGCTATACAAATAAAAATGAATTTAATTGAATTGAATTGATTGTGGAACTACTGCAGAAGTGATAAAGGAGACAGATAGAAAGGTTCTTGGTGTGAGATCTGGAAATAGAAAGGAAGATAAAGAGACGTGGTGGTGGAATGAAGAAGTGCAGGAGAGCAGAAGGAGAAAGAGGTTGGAGTAACAGAAGTGGGATCGACAGAGTGATAATAAAAAAGTAGGCAGGAGAACAAGGAGATGCAGCAGCAGGTGAAGAGGGATGTGGTGAAAGCCAAGGAAAAGGCATATGAGGAGCTGTAGGAGAAGTTGGACACTGAGGAAGGAGAAAAGGATTTGTAGCGATTGGCCAGGCAGAGGAACTGAGCTGGGAAGGATGTGCTGCAAGTTAGAGCAATAAAGGATGGAGATGGAAATGTGTTGACTAGTGACCAGATCGTATAACAGGATATTAGAAGGTGAGAAGATGCCTGAGGAATGGAGAAGGAGTGTGCTGGTACTGATCTTTAAGAATAAGGGAGATGTGCAGACCTGCAGTAACTACAGGGGAATAAAGTTGATCAATCACACCATGAAGTTATGGGAAAGAGTAGTGGAAGCCAGGCTGAGAGAAGAGGTGACCATCTGTGAGCAGCAGTATGGTTTCATGCCGAGGAAGAGCACCACAGACGCATTATTTGCTTTGAGAATGTTGATGGAGAAGTATAGAGAAGGTCAGAAGGAGTTGCATTATGTATTTGTGGATTTAGAGAAAGGGTACGACAGGGTGGAGAGAGGAGTTGTGGTATTGTATGAGGAAGTCTGGTGTGTCAGAGAAGTATGTGAGGGTGGTGCAGGACATGTATGAGGACAGTGTGACAGCAGTGAAGTGTGCAGTAGGAACGACAGACTGGTTCAAGGTGGAGGTGGGACTGCATCAAGGATCAGCTCTAAACTCTTTGCTGTTTGCAGTGGTGATGGAAAGGTTGAAGGACGAGGTCAGACAGGAGTCTCCCTGGACTATGATGTTTGTGGATGATATTGTGATTTGTGGTGAGAGTAGGGAGCAGGTGGAGAAGATCCTGGAGAGGTGGAGGTACACGCTGGAGAGAAGGAGAATGAAAGTCAGTAGGAGTAAGACAGAGTACATGTGTGTGAATGAGAGGGAGGGCAGTGGAGGGGTGCGGTTACAGGGAGAAGAGGTGGAGAAGGTGGAGGAGTTCAGGTACCTGGGGTCAACAGTGCAGAGTAATGGAGAGTGTGTTAGAGAAGTGAAGAAAGAGTGCAGGCAGGGTGGAGTGGGTGGAGAAGAGTGATAGCAGGAGTGATTTGTGATAGAAGAGTATCTGTGAGAGTGAAAGGAAAGTTTATAGGACTGTAGTGAGACCTGAGATGTTGTATGGATTAGAGACAGTGGCATTGAGTAAAAGACAGGAGGTGGAGCTGGAGGTAGCAGAGCTGAAGATGTTGAGATGTTCGTTGGAAGTGACGACAATGGACAGGATTGAAAATGAGTTTATTAGAGGGACAGCGCATGTAGGACGTTTTGGAGACAAGGTGAGGAGGTGAGATTGAGATGGTTTGGACATGTGCAGAGGAGGGACATGGGGTATATCAGTAGGAGAATGCTGAGGATGGAGACACCAGGAAGGAGGAAAAGAGGAAGACCAAGGAGGAGGTTCATGGATGTGGAGAGGGAAGACATGCAGGTAGTTGGGTTGAAAGAGGCAGATGTAGAGGACAGGGGGGGTGGAGACGGATGATCCGAAAGAAGAAGAAGACATGGTGTTGAAGTATGAAAAAGAAGCCACGTTGATTCATTAGAATTATTGACTGCTTGCACAAGTTGGAAGTGATAGCTCAGTGGTTAAGGTGTTGGTTTATTGATCAGCAGGTCCCGACAAGGTTGGGGGTTAAAGTCAAGGTTTTTTATTTCTTTTTTGAAATCTAAAAGTGTGTCTACTTTGTGACATTAAACTGTAAATCTATTTGTTAATTAAAGACACCTGTTTAAAAATTGCTTTATTTCTTTGTCTTTTTTTAAACACTTGTTTGGTCCACACAAGGTTGTGGGTTCAAGGTTCTCGTTCATTGGTGAGCAGTGGAACCAAAGAATCCTCTTTATTGAACATGGACTCTGGACAGTCTTCTACATCTGACAAACATGACAGTGGAGAATCATCTTCACCTGTTAATTGAAAAGTGAAGGTCATGATGCTGACGAAGAAAACGGATGGTGGAAGCAGTTCACAGTTGCTGGCTTGAATGAGGAGACAAGCCCTTACAAAACACCATCTTTAGCACTGAAGCTTGGGCACAACCTCAAGAAGATGGCAAGAAAAAAAATGCATCAGTATCTTGACAGACAGAGTGACGAGACCCAAACAAAACTAAAGATCCAAGTAACAAGCACTGGGCAGAAGATGCAAAAGTGACACTCTGTCAGGTGATTGTGTTTAATGGTAGAATGGAAGGAGAGGTATCCAAGCTGTCCTTTACACTGAGGGACACCTCACTGACTCATCCAGATGTAGCGTTCGCTCTGACAAACCTTGAAAAGAAGTGTGTAAGAACTTCCAGAGAATTGTCCCCATATCACTCCTGATATGGTGACCTCACTGGAGTTACTTGTAAAGACTCACCATAACTGTGATGTGCCTGATGAAAACGTGTTCATGTTTGGACGACCACCAGCACTGGTTCACTTGAGATGATCAGACATTATTCATCAGATTGCTTGAAGCTGTGGAGCAGAACACCCTGAAGCGTTCTCCTCCACTAGACTGAGAAAGCACATGGCTACTATGTCCAAGGTCCTTAATTTGAAAGACAATGAAATGGATGACCTTGCTGACCTTTTAGGACACAACATCAGGGTGCATCAGCAGTACTCCAGGCTACCTGAAGGTACATTACAGCTGGTGAAAATAAGTAAAGTTCTTCTAGCCATGGAGAGAGGACAACTATCTCAATTCAAAAGAAGGAATCTAGATGAGATCCAGACTGATCCACAAGGTAAAACAAGCCTGAGTAAATAAAGATGTTTTAAAAATCTCAAATTCCATGTTCTGGTTAACAGGAACACCACCGTTGGTTGTAGATTATTTGATGGATGTAGCAGTTGAAAAAATATTTTTCCACTTTAATCATTTTCTCTGTGGTTGCTGTGTTTAATGAAGAGAGTGCTGATGGACAGTGAAGGATCAGACTCTAAAAACGAGAAAGAAAACGATGCTTCACCTCCACCCTCAAATTCTGCAGGTATGTAGTCAGCTAATGTAGGAATTATGGGAAAGTTAAAGGAGAAATGTTATGATATCTTATGAGTCACTTTTAGCACAATTACTAATTACTTTTATTTTATTCAGAATCTTCACAAAACCCACAGAGAAAGTGGTCTACAGAGGAGATCCAGGCTGTGGAAAACACTCTAATGGACTACATCAGTTCTGGTGAGGTTCCTGGTAAAGGCCAGTGCATGGAGTGCATTGAAAAATCCCCAGCAGCACTTTAAGGGCACGGATGGGAGAAGTTGGGAGAAGTTGGGAAGCAGTCAAATGTTATGTAAAAAATCACTAATTGATACCATGAAGCGAAAAATGTAAAAGTGAAAAGCCTTTAATGGTTTTTTCATATGTTTGTAAAGGCAACGTGTTCAGAAACATTTTAGTTCAAGTTGCTGACAAATAAATGTTAAAGAGAATTAAAATGTCACAGATTGTTGTTTTTGTGGAATTGCCCAAATGTCCAAACTTTTCAGGTGTGTTGTGCATCAAATATCTTCTACTTCTACCTAATATTTATATAGAGATATTATAGAGCAATATATCTTGCAACATGCATGTGATTAAGCGTGTTGCAAGATATATTGCTCTATAATATCTCTATATAAATATTAGGTAGAAGTAGAAGATATTTAAATAGATTTAATTACAACCATGATGGTGTAAATGAACATGAACATTTCCCGCTTGTCATATAACATGAGTGCTGTAGATACCAAAATGTGGAACTTTTCAGACTCTCAGAATTGAAGAGAATTGAATGTGTTAAACAGGAAGTGAGGTAAGGCTTTTTTACTGTTTATTTTCTTAGAAATTGTCTATTTAAATACAAGAGATGATGAGAAATAGTGAAAAGCAAAATAAAAAATAAATACATAAATAAAAACAGTTAAATTCTCCCTTTTAAACAACACTATATTTGTGGTCTGAACTTAATCTTCATCTTTGTTAATGTTATACACTGTTATAATTGCATATAAATTGGATGATCTGCAGATAATTTATAACAGTGCCACCTAGAGGTGGTTGGTGGTAAGACAAAATAGGGACGTCCCCACCAGAATAGAAAAACTGGACTAAACTTGTGTTCCAAAAGAGACGTCTGACTTAAAATTGTGGCCTTAATGTATTTAGATATTGGTGTCCCCACGAGTAAGTGTGTGTGTGTGTGTGTGTGTGTGTGTGTGTGTGTGTGTGTGTATATATATATATATATATATATATATATATATACACACACACACAGCAGAAAGCAGCTTCATTCCTGAATCCTGCAGGTTATTGTTACTCAGGTTCAGTTCTCTCAGTCTGGAGGAGCTTGAGGTGAGAACTGAGATCTACAGCTTTCCTCTGTCAGATGACACCAACACAACCTGGAAGAGAAATAATGAAATATCAGAAAACTGATCTCAATAATGTACTATAATGCATTTTATTACAGAAAATAACCAATAACTCTGTAGCACCAGTTCATTACATGACAATACAAATCAGACTTTAATCAGACTTTAATCAGACTTTACAGTGAGGTATATACAGAAATTCATATAAAGTTCATACAGAAACAGTAAAACCGTTGATGTGATGTCTGTAGTTACACTCCAATCATCCGGAGACCTCTATATTCTGATATACTCTGATGTTCAAGTGTTTATTGTGGATGTGAATACAGGTGGAAGGATCCTTTTGTGTTGTGACTGTAGTTTACATGTACAGGTGTAGAATGTAGTATACAGTGAATTTGTTTGTTATTATACTACTGCACTTCCATTGTTCGCCAGTAGGGGGAACCGCGTGTGACTAGAGCTGATGGACTGCAGGTGTTTCAGTATTTGTGCTGAACTTTCACAGAAATAAATCCCACCACTCTTTTTACACATGCAGCCCTGTGTGAGTAATTTAGTGCATACTGTGATATGTTTTAGAAGAAGAAGAAGAGCAGCCTGATCTTCACCTGTACTACTGTAGTTTACATGCTGCAGGAAAAACCCTTCTACGGGTATCTCCAGTAGATGGAATAGAGGAAATAGTGAATAGCTCTATTGGACCATCACTGCGTTGAATATAAATCTTATTACTGTGATGAATATGTTTCAACTGATATCGATTCCCAACTAATACGTTGAGGAGCTTTACATTTCTGAGCTCTTGTCATCATGGAACAGATGTTTCTAATTATTGTCCTGCATCAAGCAAAAAAACACACCTACTTCATCTTACTGCAAAACACCTACTGCATCTCACTGCAACACACCTACTGCATCTTACTGCAACACACCTACTGCATCTTACTGCAACACAACCTGCTGCATCTTACTGCAACACACCTACTGCATCTTACTGCAACACACACCTACTGCATCTTACTGCAACACACACCTACTGCATCTTACTGCAACAAACACCTACTGCATCTTACTGCAACACACACCTGCTGCATCTTACTGCAACACACCTACTGCATCTTACTGCAACACACCTACTGCATCTTACTGCAACACACACCTACTGCATCTTAACTGCAACACACCTACTGCATCTACTGCAACACACCTACTGCATCTACTGCAACACACTGCTGCATCTTACTGCAACACACCTGCTGCATCCTACTGCAATACACCTACTGCATCTTACTGCAACACACACCTACTGCATCTTGCTGCAACACACACTTACAGCATTGTACTGCAACACACACCTACTGCATCTTAACTGCAACACACCTACTGCATCTTACTGCAACACACCTACTGTATCTTACTGCAACACACCTACTGCATCTTACTGCAACACACACCTACTGCATCTTACTGCAACACACCGACTGCATCTTACTGCAACACACCTACTGCATCTTACTGCAACACACACTTGCTGCATCTTACTGCAACACACACCGCTGCATCTTACTGCAACACACCTACTGCATCTTACTGCAACGCACACCTACTGCATCTTACAGCAATGCACACCTACTGCATCTTACTGCAACACACCTACTGCATCTTACTGCAAAACACCTGCTGCATCTTACTGCAACACACCTACTGCATCTTACTGCAAAACACCTGCTGCATCTTACTGCAAAACACCTACTGCATCTCACTGCAACACACCTACTGCATCTTACTGAAACACACCTACTGCATCTTACTGCAACACACACTTGCTGCATCTTACTGCAACACACACTTGCTGCATCTTACTGCAACACACATCTGCTGCATCTTACTGCAACACACATCGGCTGCATCTTACTGCAACATACACCTACTGCATCTTACAGCAACACACAACTACTGCATCTTACTGCAAAACACCTACTGCATCTCACTGCAACACACCTACTGCATCTCACTGCAACACACCTACTGCATCTTACTGCAACACACACCTACTGCATCTTACTGCAACACACACCTACTGCATCTTACTGCAACACACACTTGCTGCATCTTACTGCAACACACCTGCTGCATCTTACTGCAACACACATCTGCTGCATCTTACTGCAACACACCTACTGCATCTTACTGCAACACACCTACTGCATCTTACTGCAACACACACTTGCTGCATCTTACTGCAACACACCTGCTGCATCCTACTGCAATACACCTACTGCATCTTACTGCAATACACACCTACTGCATCTTGCTGCAACACACACTTACAGCATTGTACTGCAACACACACCTACTGCATCTTAACTGCAACACACCTACTGCATCTTACTGCAACACACCTACTGTATCTTACTGCAACACACCTACTGCATCTTACTGCAACACACACCTACTGCATCTTACTGCAACACACCGACTGCATCTTACTGCAAAACACCTACTGCATCTTACTGCAACACACACTTGCTGCATCTTACTGCAACACACATCTGCTGCATCTTACTGCAACACACATCTGCTGCATCTTACTGCAACACACACCTACTGCATCTTACAGCAACACACACCTACTGCATCTCACTGCAACACACCTACTGCATCTTACTGCAAAACACCTACTGCATCTCACTGCAACACACCTACTGCATCTTACTGCAACACACACCTACTGCATCTTACTGCAACACACCTGCTGCATCTTACTGCAACACACACCTACTGCATCTTACAGCAACGCACACCTACTGCATCTTACTGCAAAACACCTGCTGCATCTTACTGCAAAACACCTGCTGCATCTTACTGCAACACACCTACTGAATCTAACTGCAACACACCTGCATCTTTCTGCAACACACCTACTTCATCTTACTGCAACACACCTACTGCATCTACCTGCAACACACCCACTGCTTCTTTCTGCAACACACCTACTGCATCTTACTGCAACACACACCTAGTGCATCTTACTGCAACACACACCTACTTCATCTTACTGCAACACACCTACTGCATCTTACTGCAACACACCTACTGCATCTTACTGCAACACACCTACTGCATCTTACTGCAACACACCTACTGCATCTTACTGCAAAACACCTACTGCATCTTACTGCTACACCTACTGCATCTTACTGCAAAACACCTGCTGCATCTTACTGCAACACACCTGCTGCATCTTACTGCAAAACACCTGCTGCATCTTACTGCAAAACACCTACTGCATCTTACTGCAACACACACCTACTGCATCTTACTGCAACACACACTTGCTGCATCTTACTGCAACACACTTGCTGCATCTTACTGCAACACACCTACTGCATCTTACTGCAACACACATCTGCTGCATCTTACAGCAACGCACACCTACTGCATCTTACTGCAAAACACCTGCTGCATCTTACTGCAAAACACCTACTGCATCTTACTGCAACACACACCTACTGCATCTAACTGCAACACACACCTACTGCATCTAACTGCAACACACCTGCATCTTACTGCAACACACCTACTTCATCTTACTGCAACACACCTACTGCATCTACCTGCAACACACCCACTGCTTCTTTCTGCAACACACCTACTGCATCTTACTGCAACACACACCTGCTGCATCTTACTGCAACACACACCTACTTCATCTTACTGCAACACACCTACTGCATCTTACTGCAACACACCTACTGCATCTTACTGCAACACACCTACTGCATCTTACTGCAAAACACCTGCTGCATCTTACTGCAAAACACCTGCTGCATCTTACTGCAACACACCTACTGCATCTAACTGCAACACACCTACTGCATCTTTCTGCAACACACCTACTTCATCTTACTGCAACACACTACTGCATCTACCTGCAACACACCACTGCATCTTTCTGCAACACACCTACTGCATCTTACTGCAACACACACCTAGTGCATCTTACTGCAACACACACCTACTTCATCTTACTGCAACACACCTACTGCATCTTACTGCAACACACACCTGCATCTAACTGCAACACACCTACTGCATCTTACTGCAACACACCTACTGCATCTTGCTGCAACACACACTACTGCATCTACTGCAACACACCTACTGCATCTTTCTGCAACACACACCTACTGCATCTACTGCAACACACACCTACTGCATCTTACTGCAACACACCTACTGCATCTTACTGCAACACACCTACTGCATCTTACTGCAACACACCTACTGCATCTTTTTGCAACACACCTACTGCATCTTACTGCAACACACCTGCTGCATCTTACTGCAAAACACCTGCTGCATCTTACTGCAAAACACCTACTGCATCTTACTGCAACACACCTACTGCATCTTACTGCAACACACCTACTGCATCTCACTGCAACACACCTACTGCATCTTACTGCAACACACCTACTGCATCTTACTGCAACACCTACTGCATCTTACTGCAACACACACCTACTGCATCTTACAGCAACACACCTACTGCATCTAACTGCAACACACACTTGCTGCATCTTACTGCAACACACCTGCTGCATCTTACTGCAACACACTGCTGCATCTTGCAACACACCTACTGCATCTTACTGCAACACACACCTACTGCATCTTACTGCAACACACACCTACTGCATCTTACTGCAAAACACCTGCTGCATCTTACTGCAAAACACCTGCTGCATCTTACTGCAACACACCTACTGCATCTTACTGCAACACACACCTACTGCATCTAACTGCAACACACCTACTGCATCTTTCTGCAACACACCTACTTCATCTTACTGCAACACACACCTACTGCATCTACCTGCAACACACCTACTGCATCTTTCTGCAACACACCTACTGCATCTTACTGCAACACACCTACTGCATCTTTCTGCAACACACCTACTTCATCTTTCTGCAACACACCTACTTCATCTTACTGCAACACACCTACTTCATCTTGCTGCAACACACACCTACTGCATCTTACTGCAAAACACCTGCTGCATCTTACTGCAAAACACCTGCTGCATCTTACTGCAACACACCTACTGCATCTTACTGCAACACACACCTACTGCATCTACCTGCAACACACCCACTGCATCTTTCTGCAACACACCTACTGCATCTTACTGCAACACACACCTAGTGCATCTTACTGCAACACACCTACTTCATCTTACTGCAACACACCTACTGCATCTTACTGCAACACACACCTACTGCATCTTACTGCAACACACCTGCTGCATCTTACTGCAACACACCTGCATCTTACTGCAACACACCTACTGCATCTTACTGCAACACACCTACTGCATCTTACTGCAACACACACTTGCTGCATCTTACTGCAACACACCTGCTGCATCTTTCTGCAACACACCTGCTGCATCTTACTGCAACACACCTACTGCATCTTACTGCAACACACACCTACTGCATCTTACAGCAACGCACACCTACTGCATCTTCTGCAACACACACCTACTGCATCTTACTGCAAAACACCTACTGCATCTACTGCAAAACACCTGCTGCATCTTACTGCAAAACACCTGCTGCATCTACTGCAACACACACCTACTGCATCTCTGCAACACACACCTACTGCATCTAACTGCAACACACCTACTGCATCTTTCTGCAACACACCTACTTCATCTTACTGCAACACACACCTACTGCATCTACCTGCAACACACCTACTGCATCTTTCTGCAACACACCTACTGCATCTTCTGCAACACACCTACTGCATCTTGCAACACACCTACTGCATCTTGCTGCAACACACACTACTGCATCTACCTGCAACACACCTACTGCATCTACCTGCAACACACCTGCTGCATCTTACTGCAACACACCTACTGCATCTTACTGCAACACACACCTACCATCTTACTGCAACACACCTACTGCATCTCACTGCAACACACACCTACTGCATCTTACTGCACACCTACTGCATCTTACTGCAACACACACCTACTGCATCTTACTGCAACACACCTACTGCATCTACCTGCAACACACCTGCTGCATCTTCTGCAACACACCTACTGCATCTTACTGCAACACCTACTGCATCTTACTGCAACACACCTACTGCATCTTACTGCAACACACCTACTGCATCTTACTGCAACACACCTACTTCATCCTGCTGCAACACACCTACTGCAACACACCTACCTGCATCTTACTGCAACACACTGCATCTTACTGCACACCTACTGCAACACACCTGCTGCATCTTACTGCAACACACCTACCGCATCTTACTGCAACACACACCTACTGCATCTTACTGCAACACACCTACCGCATCTTACTGCACACCTACTGCATCTTACTGCAACACACCTACTTCATCTACTGCAACACACACCTACTGCATCTTACTGCAACACACCTACTGCATCTTACTGCAACACACACCTACTGCATCTTACTGCAACACACCTACTGCATCTGCAACACACCTACCTGCATCTTACTGCAACACACCTACCTGCATCTTACTGCAACACACCTACTTCATCTTACTGCAACACACCTACTGCATCTGCAACACACCTACTGCATCTTACTGCAACACACCTACTGCATCTTACTGCAACACACACTACTGCATCTTACTGCAACACACACACCTACTGCATCTTACTGCAACACACACCTGCTGCATCTTGCTGCAACACACCTACTTCATCTTACTGCAACACACACCTACTGCATCTACCTGCAACACACCTACTGCATATTTCTGCAACACACCTACTGCATCTTACTGCAACACACACCTACTGCATCTACCTGCAACACACCTACCATCTTACTGCAACACACCTACTGCATCTTTCTGCAACACACCTACTTCATCTTACTGCAACACACCTACATCTTACTGCAACACACCTACTGCATCTTACTGCAACGCACACCTACTGCATCTTACTGCAACACACCTACTGCATCTTACTGCAACACACCTACTGCATCTTACTGCAACACACACCTACTTCATCCTACTGCAACACACACCTACATCTTACTGCAACGCACACCTACTGCATCTTACTGCACACACCTACTGCATCTTACCTGCAACACACCTACCGTCTTACTGCAACACACCTGCATCTTACTGCAACACACACCTACTTCATCTTGCTGCAACACACCTACTGCATCTACTGCAACACACCTGCTGCATCTTACTGCAACAGACCTACTGCATCTTGCTGCAACACACACCTACTGCATCTTACTGCAACACACACCTACTGCATCTACTGCAACACACCTACTGCATCTTACTGCAACACACCTACTGCATCTTGCTGCAACACACACCTACTTCATCTTGCTGCAACACACCTACTGCATCTTACTGCAACACACCTACTGCATCTTACTGCAACACACCTACTGCATCTTGCTGCAACACACCTACTGCATCTTGCAACACACCTGCTGCATCTTGCTGCAACACACACCTGCTGCATCTTACTGCAACACACCTACTGCATCCTACTGCAACTCACACCTACTGCATCTTACAGCAACGCACACCTACTGCATCTTACTGCAACACACACCTGCTGCATCTTACTGCAACACACACCTGCATCTTACTGCAAAACACCTGCTGCATCTTACTGCAACACCTACTGCATCTTACTGCAACACACCTGCATCTTACTGCAACACACCTACTGCATCTTACTGCAACACACACACCTACTGCATCTTACTGCAACACACACTTGCTGCATCTTACTGCAACACACACTTGCTGCATCTTACTGCAACACACCTGCTGCATCTTACTGCAACACACATCTGCTGCATCTTGCTGCAACACACCTACTGCATCTTACTGCAACACACCTACTGCATCTTGCAACACACCTACCGCATCTTACTGCAACGCACACCTACCGCATCTTACTGCAGCACACCTACTGCAACACCTACTGCATCTTACTGCAACACACCTACTGCATCTTACTGCAACACATCTACTGCATCTTACTGCAACACACACCTACTGCATCTTACTGCATCACACCTACTGCATCTTACTGCAACGCACACCTACTGCATCTTACTGCAACACCTACTGCATCTACCTGCAACACACCTGCATCTTGCAACACACCTGCTGCATCTTGCTGCAACGCACACCTACCGCATCTTACTGCACACACCTGCTGCATCTTACTGCAACACCTGCTGCATCTTACTGCAACACACCTACTGCATCTTACTGCAACACACACCTACTTCATCTTACTGCAACACACCTACTTCATCCTACTGCAACACACACCTACTGCATCTTACTGCAACACACCTACTGCATCTTATTGCAACACACCTACTGCATCTTACTGCAACACACCTACTGCATCTTACTGCAACACACACTTGCTGCATCTTACTGCAACACACACCTGCTGCATCTTACTGCAACACACACCTGCTGCAACTTACTGCAACACACCCACTGTAAGATTGTAAGATATAAACCTGTGCCTTCCATATATATTTATAAAAAAATACATCATTTTAATGACATATATAATTATTTATATAATTCATTCATACCACACTTTCTTTTCTTTTTAAATGAGCCGTCACGTGGCCTATGGAAGTACTTCCTGTTGACCCGAGTGATGACGCAGTAGCACTTCCGCCCTGCTGTTTGGACAGGCCGTGCGCGCGCCGCTGTGTGAGGAGTTCATGTGATTGTAGCGGAGTTCCGGAGGAACCTGATGGAGCTCTGAGGAGCAGGAGAAGGTAGTGGAGATCTCCCTCTCTCTGTACACCGCGAACACGGGGTCACTTTCACCCGGAACTTTAGGTTTTCTTTTTTTAATGGAAGCACGAGGAAACCCGGCCAGAGCCCGCGCGCGCTCCGGTTACCGCTTTATTATAACTATTTACAGGATTCAATTACTTTATTAAAACAAGGAGTGACTGTGTGTGAGACAGAGACAGTGTGTGTGTGTGTGTGTGTGTGTGTGTGTGTGTGTGTGTGTGTGTGTGTGAGTGTGTGTGAGAGAGAGAGAGTAAGAGTGTGTGTGTGTGAGCGGATGTAGAGGCTCTGCCACGCCACGTTACTGAGACACGCGCGCATGTGATGTGCTAATCGGCTAGTTCCAGCACGAGCACGCGCACTTACTCCACCCTGTGGTACATAACGGTTCTGGTTCCGGTTCCGCTCAGCTCTCTATAGTGTTTATTTGGACTTTGTATCGCGGTGGTCCTGATAAACTGCCCCTGACTGGTTAGCATTAGCTGCAGGAGTTGGAGCAGTTGAACTCGGTGGTTCGCGGCACCCCGAGCTGCAGCTGTTCGAACCGGTGTGTTGGAGCTTCATCTCCCGCTCTGACACGTACCCCGGGGTCGCACCGAGGCCTGGCCTGATCTTCACACACACACTCACAACTCTGCACTTCTGCTCAGAAGCTCATGAGATCGAATCCCAGCAGAAGCAGGCTGGAGCATGACTCCTAACTCTCACCTGCTCAGGTGTGTGAAGATCAGGGGTTCTAGAGAGAAGCTGTAAATGTGAAGCTGAAGATGGATTTGAGTTGTAATTAATATAAATCATTAGTTACTGTGGTTTAGGACTGAAGATGTGGAGATAAAGTGTGAATATCAGGAGCAGTATTTGTTGTTGTTGCTGTTGGAATTCTTGAAGCACAGGTTTGACGTGTTAAAACTCTAGTGTTATCGGAAACACTGGTGAAGGACACGCTCTCAGGACCACAACAAATGTCATCCAGGAAACAGACGAGGTTTGATCTTTCTGTGAGATGATTGGATTAGAGATTCAGTGGTTGAACATTGAAATCCAGGTTTAGTGCTGAAAAAGATATTTTGTGGGGGTGAAGTAATTTATAGTTTGTGTATTTAATCGTTGATTTTAAAAATGCATCAGATTTTTCCAAGAAAGTTGAAGAGCTGAAGATCTCAACAAGTGATATCTAAAACCACGAGCTCTCTGATCTTTAGCTTTTATTTCCTAATGGATCACCGTAACACAACACTGCAACACACACACACACACACACCCCAAGGAGCTTTCTGTGAACCACACATGGAATAACCTCGTGCTGTAGTATAGAACGAGCAGCAGTGTACCTGAGATTTATTTACCTAAAATTTAGAGAAATACGATTTCACAATAATCCCTCATTTGTCTACAGTTTCCTTTCACTGTACCTGAGATTCACAGGAGGTTTCTGAAGCAGGTTTTGAAATACTCAGACCATCTGATGGTTGGTTTGGATGGAAGTCTCACTGTGCATCTGTGTGTGTTTTCATTGTTCTGCCACAAGCGTGTGACTGTTTCACCACTAGACTCCTGAGTGAAGTGTGTTCTTTGCTGTTTAGATTTGTATTGAAATGTTTTGAAAAGAAACTGCTGGAGATTAGACTTGATGTTGATTAGAAGCCACTGTCCAGGTCTGAGGTGTGGATTAAACACCTTCATATCAGGTGAGAAATGTCCATCTCACAGTCCTGCTACTGTTCCCTGAACTCCTTGTGTGCTGTAATACAGAGAACGTGTGAAGGTTTCTTCTTTCCCTTTGCTCAGACTGTATCATGGTGTTGCGTCACAGGAAATGTTGAATACACTACACGATGATGACGCTGTTCTTCTCTGTGTTTGGCAGATGCGTGAAGCCAGTGTTTGTCTGGAAGACTGGAGAGATCCTCTAGTAAAAGTGAGCTAACCCCCACATGGCCTGCGAGTCGGCTTTCCCCGCCACCATGGACGAGCAGGCCCTCATGGGACTGAACCCCAACGCTGATGCCTGCTACAGGCAGAGGGTAAGACCTCCATCATCACCTAGAGCTCTGACCTCTAGATCTGATACCGAGTGTCTGCATTCTCATGTTACCTGTATCTTATTATCTACTCTAATATCAGCTGGAATCCAGGATATAGATATCAAGGGACCTGTGATGAGTCACAGCTGTGTGTGTATTCTATAAGTACTGAGGACCACCCCGATCTCCTGTCCCACATAAATTATTTGTCGTGTGTGTGTGTGTGTGTGTGTGTGTGTGTGTGTGTGTGTGTGTGTAAGTGTGTGTGTGTGTGTGTGTGTGTGTAAGACGCGTGTGTGTGTGTGTGTAAGACTTGTGTGTGTGTGTGTGTGTAAGACTTGTGTGTGTGTGTGTGTGTGTGTGTGTGTAAGACTTGTGTGTGTGTGTGTGTAAGACTTGTGTGTGTGTGTGTGACTTGTGTGTGTGTAAGACTGTGTGTGTGTGTGTGTGTAAGATGTGTGTGTGTGTGTGTGTGTGTGTGTAAGATGTGTGTGTAAGACTTGTGTGTGTGTAAGATGCGGTGTGTGTGTGTGTGTAAGATGCGTGTGTGTGTGTGTGTGTAAGATGCGTGTGTGTGTGTGTGTGTAAGACGCGTGTGTGTGTAAGACTGTGTGTGTGTAAGACGTGTGTGTGTGTGTGTGTGTGTAAGATGCGTGTGTGTGTGTGTGTGTGTGTGTGTAAGACGTGTGTGTGTGTGTGTAAGACGTGTGTGTGTGTGTGTGTGTGTGTGTGTGTGTGTGTGTTGTGTGTGTGTAAGATGTGTGTGTGTGTGTGTGTGTGTAAGTGTGTGTGTGTAAGTGTGTGTGTGTGTGTGTGTGTATGTGTGTGTGTGTGTGTGTGTAAGATGCGTGTGTGTGTGTGTGTAAGACGTGTGTGTGTGTGTGTGTGTGTGTGTAAGACTTGTGTGTGTGTGTGTAAGACGTGTGTGTGTGTGTGTGTGTGTGTGTGTGTGTGTGTGTGTAAGACGTGTGTGTGTGTGTAAGATGTGTGTGTGTGTGTGTGTGTGTGTGTGTGTGTGTGTGTGTAAGACTTGTGTGTGTGTGTGTGTGTGTGTAAGTGTGTGTGTGTGTGTGTGTGTGTGTAAGACGCGGTGTGTGTGTGTGTGTGGCGTGTGTGTGTGTGTGTTGTGTGTGTGTGTAGATGCGTGTGTGTGTGTAGATGCGTGTGTGTGTGTGTGTGTGTGTAAGTGTGTGTGTGTGTAAGATGCGTGTGTGTGTGTATGTGTAAAACGTGTGTGTGTGTGTAAGAGCGTGTGTGTGTGTAATGTGTGTGTGTGTGTGTGTAAAACGTGTGTGTGTGTGTAATGTGTGTGTGTGTGTGTGTAAGACGTGTGTGTGTGTGTGTAAGATGTGTGTGTGTGTGTAAGACGCGTGTGTGTGTGTGTGTAGATGCGTGTGTGTGTGTGTGTGTAAGATGCGGTGTGTGTGTGTGTGTGTGTGTGTAAAACGTGTGTGTGTGTGTGTGTGTAAGACGTGTGTGTGTGTGTGTGTGTGTAAGACGTGTGTGTGTGTAAGTGTGTGTGTGTGTGTAAGATGCGTGTGTGTGTAATGTGTGTGTGTAAGATGCGTGTGTGTGTGTGTGTGTGTGTGTGTGTGTGTGTGTGTAAAACGTGTGTGTGTGTGTGTAAGTGTGTGTGTGTGTTGTGTGTGTGTGTGTGTGTGTGTGTGTGTGTGTGTGTAAGCGTGTGTGTGTGTGTGTGTGTAAGATGTGTGTGTGTGTGTGTGTGTAAAACGTGTGTGTGTGTGTGTGTGTGTGTGTAAGATGTGTGTGTGTGTGTAAGAGTGTGTGTGTGTAAGGCGTGTGTGTGTGTGTGTGTGTGTGTGTGTGTGTGTGTGTGTGTAAAACGTGTGTGTGTGTGTGT
>NC_060893.1:357692-407692 GCF_014805685.1 Silurus meridionalis
TGTGTGTGTAGACTCGTGTGTGTGTGTGTGAGACTGTGTGTGTGTGTGTGTGTGTGTGTGTGTGAGACGTGTGTGTGTGTGTGTGTGAGAGACTCGTGTGTGTGTGTGTGTGTGTGTGTGTGTGTGTGTGTGTGTGTGTGTGTGTGTGTGTGTGTGTGTGAGACTCGTGTGTGTGTTGTGTGTGTGTGAGAGACTGTGTGTGTGTGTGAGACTGTGTGTGTGTGTGTGAGAGACTGTGTGTGTGTGTGTGTGTGTGTGTGTGTGTGTATGTGTGTGTGTGTGAGAGACTGTGTGTGTGTGTGTGTGTGTGTGTGTGTGAGACCTGTGTGTGTGTGTGTGTGTGTGTGTGTGTGTGAGAGACTCGTGTGTGTGTGTGTGTGGTGTGTGTGTGAGAGACTGTGTGTGTGTGTGTGTGAGACTGTGTGTGTGTGTGTGTGAGAGACCTGTGTGTGTGTGTGAGAGACCTGTGTGTGTGTGTGTGTGTGTGTGTGTGTGTGTGTGAGAGACTGTGTGTGTGTGTGTGTGTGTGAGACTCTGTGTGTGTGTGTGTGTGTGTGTGTGTGAGACCTGTGTGTGTGAGAGACTGTGTGTGTGTGTGTGTGTGTGTGTGAGTGTGTGAGAGACTGTGTGTGTGTGGTGTGTGTGTGTGTGTGTGTGTGTGTGTGAGACCTGTGTGTGTGTGTGTGTGTGTGTGTGAGACTGTGTGTGTGTGTGTGTGTGTGTGACTGTGTGTGTGTGTGTGTGTGAGACTGTGTGTGTGTGTGTGTGTGAGAGACTGTGTGTGTGTGAGACTGTGTGTGTGTGTGTGTGTGAGAGACTTGTGTGTGTGTGTGAGAGACTGTGTGTGTGTGTGTGTGTGAGAGACTGTGTGTGTGTGTGTGTGTGTGTGTGTGTGTGTGTGTGTGTGTGTGAGAGAGACTGTGTGTGTGTGTGTGTGAGAGAGACTCGTGTGTGTGTGAGAGAGACTGTGTGTGTGTGTGAGATGTGTGTGTGTGTGGTGTGTGTGTGTGTGTGTGTGTGTGTGTGTGAGACTGTGTGTGTGTGTGTGTGTGTGTGTGTGTGTGTGTGTGTGTGTGTGTGTGTGTGTGTGTGTGTGTGTGTGTGAGAGACTCGTGTGTGTGTGTGGAGACTCGTGTGTGTGTGTGTGTGTGTGTGTGTGAAGACTCGTGTGTGTGAGAGACTCGTGTGTGTGAGACTCGTGTGTGTGAGAGACTTCGTGTGTGTGTGAGACTCGTGTGTGTGAGACTGGTGTGTGTGTGAGAGACCTGTGTGTGTGAGAGACGTGTGTGTGTGTAAGACGTGTGTGTGTGTAAAATTTAAATGTTTATAATAAATGTCTATTTGTGTTCTATATATTATACAGTCAGTTACACAAATAACCCCATTCTAAATTAAATTATTAATAGAATTAACTGTAGTTTAGCAGTAATTTTCTGTGTGCTGATATGATGTGTGTTTGTGTGTGTGTGTGTGTGTGTGTGTGTGAGAGAGAGATCCATTCAGTGATCTAAATTGTACAAAGGCCACCATTTAGATTGTTTTCAGTAAAGCTGTAATGACCTACAGAATGATCAGCATTGCTGGTGGCCACACACACACACACACAAACACACACAGTCTTGTATATAAATTATATATAAAGTATTTAGCATTCTGCTGTTAGCTGGTTGTAGTGTGTGAAGTCTTGAAGGCGCGCGCTCGTGTGTGTGTGTGTGTGTGTGTGTGTGTGTGTGTGTGTTGAACGTGTGGAGCCTCTGCAGCTGAAGGTATTTTTGTCAGATTGAATCAGAGTTGAAGCTCAGCCTGAATGCAGCTGTGTGTTTCTGGTTTCAGCTACGTGCACTTTGATTGTGATGGTATTTCCTGTGGCTCCTCTTCTCACTGGTGCTCACTGAGCCTCGTCCATCCTTAGAACTCTTTACACCAGATCTTAATGATGTAGAAGCTTTTTCTGCTTCCAGTGCTGATGTGATCTTTATTACAGCGTGTTGGAGGTATGGCACTGATCACAGAGCCGCATGTAGATACCATATAAGAAATAAATAGAATAAATGTGATCAAACTTTGTGCATTTTTAGGAGTTTTAAAGCATTTAACATCTGTTTTAAATCAGTATTTAGGATGAATCTGTTGCTCAGGTTTAGTGGTCTGGATTACTTTTGCCTGTCAGTTCAATACAGGAGTTTTTCCTATTTGTACATAAAGACATGAGTGAAGAAACATTAGAGCTCCTGTCATTACTCATTTCTCCTTTATTAAGGAGGCACCACTGTGATGCTCTTCTTAAGAACATCTTTCCATATCCACTTTGTGATTTTTTTGATTGTGTTGATTGTTGTGTTATTGCTCTGTTGTTACGTTTGTGCTAAAGCAGGATGAGGTGAATCTCAGTGTGCACACGAGCAGAGTTTGGTCGACACTCTGGTGCTGGTTCCTGGTGCTGAAAGCATCTCATTTGCATGTTTCTGAAACTGTTTTATTGCATATAAGAATGGAAAATATCTGGCTTGTGATTTGTTAATGAGAACTGCACGCAGGTATCCACAGGTAAACACCAGACACGAGGCAGAATAACAGTGATCTGAGTAACCACATGCACAACTCTTTGAATTTGCTGCTCATTTTGAGCATCATGTTGTTCCTTATCCAGTTTGAGGTTTTATTATTACACACTGGAAGCGTGAGTGACGTGTGAAGCGTGTAGTTCATCTCACACTGTGGCTTTATTGTAGCAGCTCATGTCTCGTGTCAGTAACATCATCACGATTCCAGTCACACGTCTGTTTGTTTTTCAGGCACTGGTGTATTTTGAGCAGCTGAAGGAATCTCCTGATGGATGGGAGGTGTGTGCTGAAGCACTGGCTAAAGGTATCTACAGGTGAGACCCACAATCCTCTGCACACCAGTGCTGGATGTTCACCATTTCATTATTTCTGCGCTTTATGATCAGAAGGTCTCAGGTTCCTGCCCCTTCACTGCCAAGCTGCCACTGTCGGGCCCTTAAGTAAGGCCCCTAACCCCTTTATACTTGTGGGGTGTCTACATAAGCCGAACATAAAATCGTGTCACTGTGCTGTTGTGTTTAAGGGACAGATGATAAATTGTTTAGTGCATGTTGTTATGATCCTGAAAGCTGTGAGATTTACAGTGTGAGCTCACGCCTCAGAGTGTATCAGTTCATCACTGCTCACTTTCTGTGCAGGAACTGATGCCTTCAGCTGACCACTTCAGCTCCCTAAATAGTGCTCTCTTAGTGAGAGACACAGGAGGCTGGCTGGCTGGCTGGCTGTCTGTCTGTCTGTCTGTCTGCCTGCCTGCCTGCCTGCCTGCCTGTCTGTCTGTCTGTCTGAAATCAAGGAAAGAGTTTCTCGGTTGTAATTATCATTAGACAAGTAGTTTTTTCAGATTGACATTTCTTAATATTTAAGATTTTTCTGTTTCAGGAACTTGTAATACACTTTACTTGTGTGTGTGTGTGTGTGTGTGTGTGTGTGTGTGTGAGAGAGAGAAAAATGTCCTTCTCCTTAATGCTTATGGACTTGATTAGTTTTCTCATGATTTCTTAAAAATGCGTTCACGTGAACACGTCTTTGGTCTGTCGGAATGCTGCTGTTCTGTGATCTGACAAAACATTTTTCTGTTTATTCTTTCAGTGATGATCATGTAAAGTTCTTTTGTTTTCAAGTTCTGGAGCATCAGATCAAATACAGGTGAGATTATAGTCCACATGCTTTCAGCAACCACACTTCCTGTTTCTGACCAAAACAAGTCCTCACGAGAGCTGTGACACCCCTGTGGTAGAGCTAATAGTGTGTGTGTGTGTGTGTGTGTGTGTGTGTGTGTGTGTGTGTGTTTTGCAGGCATGCGAGACTCACCGGAGCTCAGCAGCAGCTCATTAGAGAGACTTTGATGAAATGGCTGCAGTTGCAGGTGTGAAAGTATTTTCATGATCATGAAAGATAATGAATATGAAGTGTTTTCATGCTGCTGTTTCTCTCCTCATTTACCTTCTGTTATCTGCAGCGCTGTGATAAACGATGTATAGTTTCTTCTCAAAGCTGTTAAATGTCAGTTTTAGGAACCTGTGAGGGGACTCCAGAGAAGAGTTTGTGTTTTTATATTAAGCTGAAAGTCAGAAATTTTTTGTAAAATTCCAGTTGTTTAAGGTAGCAGGGAAAAGAACATGGACGTCTGTAGGTTTGCTCTGAAAGCTCATGAAAGCTGTGTGTTCTATAAGCAGTAACTCTACAGTTCAGAAGTGAATGAGGAGCCTGGACCTGTTCAGGTCCTGATTCTACCTCGGTGTTTAGCTGTGATTTTTCTCCCCACAGTTGATGAGCTCACACCCTGAGAAGCCATTCATCAAGAACAAGGCCGCACAGGTGTTTGCGCTCACCTTTGTCATGGAGTACCTGACGCTGTGGCCCAAGTTCTTCTTTGATGTTCTCTCTCTGGTGGGTCTAAACCCTTATGGCCTGGACATCTACCTGCGTACGCTCATGGCCATCGACGCCGAGGTGGTGGACCGGGACATCTTGCACTCTCCTGAGGTACGGCTCACCTTCAGCGTTCTGCTGTGTTCTGCCTGGTCTTCTGTAGCTTCCTCACGTATCATAATGGTGTTTGAGGCAGTGTTCTCACACTGAGTACAATCCTGGCTGGATGGATCTCATTTTAAAAATCAGAATGAACAGCTATAAACTGCATATCAGAAGAAACAGGAACATGTTTATTTTACCCATTTTATATTACAGATAAATACACGTCTGTGTCTGCAGGAGACCCGCAGGAACACTCTGATTAAAGACAGCATGAGAGAGTCGTGTATCCCGGCCCTGGTGGAGTCCTGGTACCAGATCCTGCAGACGTATCAGCGCACTCACACCGAGCTCACGTGTCAGTGTCTGGAGGTAGTCGGCGTGTACGTGTCCTGGATCGACCTCAACCTCATCGCCAACGACAGGTCAGAACATCTCCACAGCTGCTGAAGTTCATCCTCATCCTGATTCTCTGATTCGTGTGCTGAACGTGTCGTATTGCTCATTGTGCGCTTTTCATATCAGAATCATTACCCCGGTTTTCACTAGTTTTGATGAGCACCATATTCTTCTATCAGGTACAATAACACTGCATCAGTGGTTTCGGTGGTTTCCACCATATTTGTGTTTTAGCAGTGTTTCTGGCTCTAGTGCAGTTTATCTGTGTACTCTGGATACTCAGGCTTTCAACATTCAGCACATTTCAGATCTTTCAGGTGTTTAAACAAATTCATTGTTTCCTTGAGCCCCAGCTCCGCCCTAGTGAACAGTGTAGCGTCTGTGCTCTTCTATTAAACTGATGTAGATTCAGCTGCTGCCAGGCAACAACAGGGTGATCTATAGACCGAGCCCACTCTCTGTTATTACTGGTGTGTGTGCATGTCGTGTGGAGAACATGAGCTGCACCTGATAATGGAGTAAAGCAAGTTCATAACACAACTGTGGACAAAGTCTGAATATATTCTACAGAAAGTACACACAACTGTGACCTGTTTTACAGGAAATACCTACACATTTCCATTTCCATACACAATATCAGCAATCAGCTCAGGTGTGTGTGTGTGTGTGTGTCTGTTTGCAGGTTTGTGAATGTGTTGTTGAGTCACATGTCGGTGGAGGAGCTGAGGGAGGAGGCCTGTGATTGTCTGTTTGAGATCGTTAATAAAGGCATGGACCCAGTGGACAAAACCAAACTGGTGGAGTCTCTCTCTCAGGTCCTCCAGAGTGCTGGATTCTTCAACATCAAGCAGGTACATGCTGACGGAACACGGCAGTAATTACCTCACAGCCAGGATTATACAGCAGCAGAGTGTGTGATTGTGGTGTGTGTGTGTCTCAGGAGGAGGACGTGGACTTCCTGGCTAAGTTCTCACGTCTGGTAAATGGAATGGGTCAGGCTCTGGTGTTGAGCTGGACCAAACTCACTAAAACCGGAGACCTGAAGGTGGCAGCAGAAGCCCTGCAGGCTCTGGAGGCCAAGATCCCGCTGATGCTGCAGCTGCTGATGCACGAGGACGATGACATCTCAACTAATATAGTGGGCTTCTGTTACGACTACTTACACGTGCTCAAACAGGTACACACACACGCACACACACACAAATTGCACACAGGTTAGTGACCTTGCTGAAATGAGCCATTGGTAAAACAAAGTTTTTCAGAATTAATAATTTTTTACATTTGCATTTGCAAACATTTTTTCTCAAGGCACAGCTGAATTAAACAATCAATATAAACATGAATTTCACAAAAATAAGATCTAAAACATTTTGCTTAAACAAACATCCTGTTTTTCTGCTGTAGTTTAAGATACTGTACATGTTTACATACTCATTCTGGCAATTTTGCAAACATTATTCAATGTGTTTAAACTTTTTTTTTATGGAATGTTGCTAGAAAGAGAGACACCAGGCAGAGCTGAGAGAGAGAGAGAGATACCAGGCAGAGCTGAGAGAGAGATACCAGACAGAGCTGATGGTGAGAGAGAGAGAGAGAGAGAGAGAGAGAGACAGATACCAGGCAGAGCTGATGGTGAGAGAGATACCAGGCAGAGCTGATGGTGAGAGATAGAGAGAGACAGATACCAGGCAGAGCTGATGGTGAGAGAGAGATACCAGGCAGAGCTGATGGTGAGAGATAGAGAGAGAGAGAGAGACAGATACCAGGCAGAGCTGATGGTGAGAGAGAGAGATACCAGGCAGAGCTGATGGTGAGAGGTGAGAGAGAGAGAGAGAGAGAGAGATACCAGGCAGAGCTGACGCTGTGTATGGGGATGTGTGTGTGGGGAAAGCAGAGGTTGCCAGGTGAAGTCACATGACCACACGTGCGCTGACTAAACTGAGACTATCTGGTCTTTTTTGTTCTGTTAGCGGCGTGAAAAATCTGAAACTGTTCTCGGAAAGTATGTGTTCACACGTGCACTTATTTATTCCATTTAATCACAACATTTGCTGTCATATAATCGCACAAGCCGCCATCATGACTGTGATACGATTAATGGTGCAGCACTAATAGAAACCCCAGTGGACCTTCGAGTAGTTTCTGAAGGATCATTAGCTCCAGTTCATCACAGTACCATCACCTTTCTGTTCCTGTTACTGACGCTGTTTATTTCCTCTCTTTCACAGCTTCCTGTCCTTAATGATCAGCAGAAGAGTAACACTGAGGTAAGAATAGATCTCAGCCACTGTTCTCTGCTGATGTTCCACAGTGTAACTGTAGTGTTTCTGTGCTCCTGCAGGCCATCATGCTGGCTGTTATGAAAAAACTGACATATGATGACGAGTACAACTTTGAAAATGAGGTAGTTATAATCCTGAATAACGATCTCTTCTTCTTATTACAGTGGAACCCGGTTATCTCGACCTCGGTTAACTCGACAACACTATTAAGTCGACACTTAACCCGATTAAGTGGAACCGCCAAATTCTCGCTTTGTCTAAGCATTTTTTATCGTTATGTCGACTTTTTTTATGTCGCCGAACCCTGATATCTCGAGCACAAGGGGGGAAAATTTGACATTTAACGCCGGTTATCTCGGTGCAGACGCAGAAGAACTAGCGAAAGTGGCGGAAAAATCAAACCTTACAGCTGCTACAGGTGTTGTATTGTATACTGGTGAATCTCTGCTGTTAGTTAGTGCACATATGCCTTTTGTTGTTAAATGTTATGCGATGAACGGGAGGCGAAAGCCGCGCTTGGTAGGAACATGGGATGAGCAGCAAAAGCATAGAATGAACACCGGCAGGATCGGGGGGGGGGAATCCGCGGTGCGCTTTGGGAAGAAAAGCGCAGCCGTTGAGAGAGTGCCGGTGGGAAGACACGTACCGGGATACGCATGCGCGATAACAACGACCGCCGTGAACTAACATATACCAACAATAATGGACAGTGAGAGTGTGGAAGTTTAAATAGGAGCTGGTGATGATGATAAACGAGCACCATATGTGCGCGATTGAAGCGGAGCTTCAGAGAAAGCGGCGAAAACACCTGACACGCTGAAGGGGCGAAGGGGCGTGGCAGGTGGATTCCTGACAGATAAACATGTACTGTATGTATTTTTATAGCATGCCTTCATCAAACAAATCGCGGCAACGCTGTTGTGTAAAAAACCCTTCAAAAACACGTGCATGCACATTCTCATTTATTAACGCACATCATGTACATAAAGAAATTTCAAGCACGTTAATATATTGCCGCCATTTTGATTTTCGTTTATCTCCATCATCGGTTACCTCGATGCTTTTTGGCGACCCCCTAGGACATCGACATAACCGGGTTCCATTGTATTATAATTATTATCATTATTAATGTGAATGCAGAGTCAGGAGAGGTTTATAAAATGCTCTTTTATGTGCAATCTTCACTCTGGCTGTAAGGGTGAGGATGAGGCCATGTTTGTGGAGTACAGGAAGCAGTTGAAGATGCTGCTTGATCGCTTGGCTCAGGTTTCTCCTGAGCTCTTACTGGAGTCTGTGCATAGAGTCTTCACCAGCACTATGCAGTAAGATTACACACACACACACACACACACACACACACACACACACACACACACACAGTTACCTGCAGCAATTAGCTAGCATTGTGTGTGTGTGTGTGTGTGTGTGTGTGTGTGTGTGTGTGTGTGTGTGTAGGAGCTGGCAGTCATCCCGTTTCATGGAGGTGGAGGTGGCAATTCGCTTGTTTTACATGTTAGGAGAAGCACTACCTGCATCCCATGGAGCTCATTTCAGTGGTGATGCAACAAAAGCCAGCACGCTGCAGGACATGATGAGGACGGTGAGATGAAGATACACTCTTACTGGTTTTGACACTTAATGTGTCTACTGTCTTCTTGTTTCTTGTTGTCTTTTTGGGGTTTTTTGTTTTGTTGCACATGTGCACTTTGTGGTGTTAGTTTAGAGTTTTGTGTAGTTGTGTGTTCCTTTTGTTGATTTGTTTGCTGGAGCACCACGGTGCTGGTGGAACGTCGTTTCATTTCACTGTGTTCTGCACTGTGTGTGTGTAGTGTGTGTGTGTAGTGTGTCTAGTGTGTATGTAGTGTGTGTATATACATATCCTACAAAAAGGAAAATCCTGTGTGAAAATGTAATATTTGTATCACATTGTAACTCGGACTACCTGCATGTAGTAGGTTTGGGGTCACGGAAATGTTTATCCATTTACAGTTATTTGCCCAAAATGTTTACGTGTGTGTGTGTGTGTGTGTGTGTGTGTGTGTGTGTGTGTGTGTGTGTGTGTGTGTGTGTGTGTGTGTGTAGCTCATCTCAAGTGGTGTGAGTGAGTACCAGCACACCTCTGTGACTCTGGAGTTTTTTGAGACTGTTGTTCGCTATGACAAGTTCTTCATTGTGGAGCCTCAGCACATTCCACATGTCCTGGTGAGTTTTATCTCCTCTTACCATCATCTACCTGCTCAATCCACTAACACTACACTAAATCCAAGCTGTTCAACTTTATTTCTATTAAACGTTTCACAATGAACATCAAAGCAGCTTTACAGAACTTATGACTGAAAGTGTATTATGTGTATTAATCCCATATATTTTTCGCGTGTGTGTGTGTGTGTGTGTGTGTGTGTGTGCGCACTATTCAGATGGCATTTTTGGATCATCGTGGTCTGAGGCACAGCAGTCCGAAGGTGCGCAGCAGAGTGGCGTACCTTTTCTCCAGGTTCATCAAAACCCTACAGTGAGTCTAAGCTGCACGTGGATCCTGATGAAACGTCCTCATGTCCTGCACTGCAAACAAATAAACAACAAATCAGTAAACAATTAGTGATTTACATTTGATCTTTTTATTCCTTTACTACAGTAAACACATGAACGCTTTTATTGAAGACATCCTGAGCCGAATACAGGACCTTCTGGCTTTGAACCCTCCTGTAAGTGTCTCTCTCACTCACACACACACACACGTACGTGTGCAGGCTGGATGTATACCTCACTCTCTGCGTGTTTCAGGAGAACGGGTTTCCTGCGCTCCTGAGCAGTGATGATCAGCTGTTCATGTTTGAGACGGCCGGGGTTCTGATCGTGAACGGTGAGTGTCCAGCTGACAGGAAGCAGGTGCTCATGCGCAGTCTCCTCACGCCGCTCATGGAGGCCTTCCGCCTGCTGCTGGCCAAACTCACCCAGGAGAGCGACGAGGAGAGACAGACTGCACTCGCTGACTGTCTCGGTCATGCTGTGGGCTTTGCCAGGTATCTTCTCCAATTTCCATCCAACACACATCACAGAGAAGAATGAAGTGCTGACTGATCATTAATCATTTAGTTTAAAGGCTGATGATAAAGTGGATCTTCTATATACAGTATTCTCTCTCTCTCTCTCTCTCTCTCTCTCTCTCTCTCTCTCTCTCTCTCCTCTCTCTCCTCTCTCTCTCTCTCCTCTCTCTCTCTCCTCCTCTCTCTCTCCTCTCTCTCTCTCTCTCTCTCTCTCACACTCTCTCTCTCTCTCTCTCACTCTCTCTCTCTCTCTCTCTCTCACACACTCTCTCTCTCTCTCTCTCTCTCACACTCTCTCACGCTCTCTCGCTCTCTCTCTCTCTCTCTCTCTCTCTCTCTCTCTCTCTCTCTCTAGCCGTACTAGTAAGGCGTTCAGTAATAAGCAGACGGTAAAGTTGTGTGGTTGCTCTGAGGTCTACCTGGACTGCCTGCAGACGTTCCTCCCCGCGCTAAGCTGTCCTGTCCAGCGGGGGACGCTGCGCAGCGCCGTACGCTCCTTCCTTCATCGCATGATCATCTGTCTGGAGGAGGAGGTCCTGCCCTTCATCCCCAATGCCAGTGAGCACATGCTCAAGGACTGTGAACCCAAGGACCTTCAGGAGTTCATCCCCCTCATCAGCCAGATCACAGCCAAGTTCAAGGTGTGCTGTGTGAAGGTGTTTACACTCGTGAACAAACCAGGTGTTCAGTAATCAGGGTTTTATCTGTAGACGCTCTCATATTTTCTAAAACCCACCATCACTGCTAGACCATGTGGAGAAGTTTATATTACATACTGCAAATTACACTTTTTTATACATAAGTTTTAGCTTTGTGTGTGTGTGTGTGTGTGTGTGTGTGTGTGTGTGTGTGTGTGTGTGTGTGTGTGTGTGTGTGTGTGTGCAACCATTATAGTGTCTTCTCAAAGCACAAAAGTGTAGAAATGAACCGTGGATCTGTTTTACAGGAGACATTGTGCAGTCTGTTTGTTGTTATTTTTAGAGGACCGTAAATCAGTACTGATACACAAACTGCACACTGACTCCTCTAAAATATATCCATGTTTCATTTCTACACTTTTGTCCCTTGAGAAGACACTAACATGGTTATAAAATCGTTGCTGAAATGTGAGGGTGCACTTACTTTTTTCAGCAGAGTAGAAAGCCCTGGTATCTCAGGGTGATGTGGAGAGAGAACGTGGAAAACATGATCAGTGAGCTGAACATATAAAGCCGGGTATTTAAGCAGCTTTACGGTGCTGTAGTGTTTCAGCCTAGACAAGACAAGGTCACAGCAAGGTCATATATTAAAATAAGGTCATGTGTTCTGCAGTAATTTCTTCTTTTTAAAGGATATTTTTTAGACATAAATGAAAATCAGTGTTTGAGGAATCATGCATATAATCAGGTTTTGTTCTCGGAAGGTAAAGTCGTTTATAGTATACTGTATGTGTGTCTGCTGTTTTATGCTCACTCATAAACATGAGCTTCACCCGAGCATCTAAAATCTGTATAACGTGACAGGAGGCATCTCTCAACACAATCAGACCTGATCAGATATTAGTGTAAATATCTGATCCGCCGTCACCTCTTTATGAGGATCAGATATTTAAACCTCATAAAGATTAACACTGAGCCTTTTTTCTAAAAATGTACTTATCTGGAAGCTATGTAGATCATGATATAAGACTCGTATCTACCTTCCAGATCAAGATCCTTCAAAATGTTCCGGATTTGTTTCAACACATTTTTGTCAGAAGACTGAGGGATCTTAAACAAGAGTATTTAAAGTTTTAGATGCAGCAAGTGATTATGAATATTTTATCATCATATGTATCTAACTGTGTGTGTGTGTGTGTGTGTGTGTGTGTGTGTGTGTGTGTAGAGTCAGGTGTCTCCGTTCTTGCAGCAGGTCTTTATGCCATTAGTTCTGGCCATTTTTGAGGTTTTATCTCGACCAGCAGAAGAGAACGATCAAACAGCTGCTCTGGAGAAGCAGATGCTGAGGAGGAGCTACTTCAGCTTCATCCAGACCATCGCCAGCAGTGGCATGAACGAGGTCATGGCCAACCAGGGTGAGTTTTAAACACCACCACTCCTTCAAAGTACACACACACACACATGTGATTTAGATCAAAGCACTGTTTTTAGTTTACACTTTTATGTTCTTCAGGTGCTGAGAACATTGAGCGTGTGCTCTTCACCATTATTCAGGGAGCAGTGGACTTCCCTGACCCCATCGCTCAGAAGACCTGTTTCATAATCCTCTCCAGACTAGTGGAGCTTTGGGGTAAGGATGTTTCTGTTCATCTGATCACATCTGGCTTACAGAACATTTTCACATCTGGCCAGAGGGAAGATTCAGTTTTCTAAGACTATGCAGCAGTAGTGTTCCGTATTGTTACATGTGTTTACCCCCCAACACACCCCTCCCCGGTATCTCAGGGTGATGTGGAGAGAGAACGTGATCATGACCTGTGATGTTGAACATATAAAGCCGGGTCTTGTGTTCTATATTCACTTCTTCTTTTTAAAGGATATTCTTAATCATAAATCTGCATGGAGGAGAATCAGTGTTAGAGGCGTCTCTGTAGACTTCCTGTGTACGTTCTACCTGTGTACCGTCTACCCCTGTACCCTCTACTCCTGTACGTTCTACCCCTGTACCGTCTACCCCTGTACCGTCTACCCGTGTACCCTCTACTCCTGTACCGTCTACCCCTGTACGCTCTACCCCTGTACGTTCTACCCCTGTACGTTCTACCCCTGTACGTTCTACCCCTGTACGTTCTACCCGTGTACCGTCTACCCGTGTACCCTCTACTCCTGTACCGTCTACCCGTGTACCCTCTACCCCTGTACCCTCTACTCCTGTACCCTCTACTCCTGTACCGTCTACCCGTGTACTGTCTACCCGTGTACGTTCTACCCCTGTACCCTCTACTCCTGTACCGTATACCCGTATACGTTCTACCCCTGTACATTCTACCCGTGTACGTTCTACCCCTGTACCCTCTACTCCTGTACCGTCTACCCGTGTACGTTCTACCCCTGTACGTTCTACTCCTGTACCGTCTACCCGTGCGCACTTCATAACCTCAATGTGGGAAACGTCCTTTATGAATACCTTTTAGCATATAAATAACATTTACATTACGTGTGTGTGTGTGTGTGTGTGTGTGCGCGCGCGCGCACTTGTGCAGGCATAAAACTCTAAACGCTCAAACCTGGAGTCTTCTTTCTGTTTGTTTTGTTTCAGGAGGTAAAGACGGTTTAATCGGCTTCCCAGACTTTATTTACAAGCACATTCTCCCCGCGTGTTTTCTGGCTCCTCTCAAACCGACCTTTGACCTGTCTGATGCACAGACCATCCTGGTACGTCTCCATGAATTATTAAAAATGATCAGACACAATCTGTTCAAACTGTTTGATTTGTTTCACCCCCGTGTTTTTCAGACTTTATCTGAGTGCACACTGACTCTGAAAATCATTCATCTCAAGAGGGTGAGTCGACGGGTTCTGGGTTTGGGGTTAGGTTCTGGGTTACTGTTCTGGGTTTGGGGTTAGGTTCTGGGTTAGTGTTCTGGGTTTGGGTTTAGGTTCTGGGTTAGTGTTCTGGGTTTGGGGTTAGGTTCTGGGTTTGGGGTTAGGTTCTGGGTTAGTGTTCTGGGTTTGGGTTCTGGGTTAGTGTTCTGGGTTAGTGTTCTGGGTTTTGGTTTAGGTTCTGGGTTAGTGGTTTGGGTTTGGGTTCTGGGTTAGTGTTCTGGGTTTGGGTTTAGGTTTAGGTTCTGGGTTAGTGTTCTGGTTTGGGTTTAGGTTCTGGGTTAGTGTTCTGGGTTAGTGTTCTGGTTTGGGTTTAGGTTCTGGGTTAGTGTTCTGGGTTTGGGGTTAGGTTCTGGGTTAGTGTTCTGGTTTGGGTTTAGGTTCTGGGTTAGTGTTCTGGGTTTGGGTTTAGGTTCTGGGTTAGTGTTCTGGGTTTGGGGTTAGGTTCTGGGTTAGTGTTCTGGGTTTGGGTTTAGGTTCTGGGTTTGGGTTTAGGTTCTGGGTTTAGGTTTAGGTTCTGGGTTAGTGTTCTGGTTTGGGTTTAGGTTCTGGGTTTGGGTTTAGGTTTAGGTTCTGGGTTAGTGTTCTGGTTTGGGGTTTAGGTTCTGGGTTAGTGTTCTGGGTTAGTGTTCTGGGTTTGGGGTTTAGGTTCTGGGTTAGTGTTCTGGGTTTGGGTTTAGGTTCTGGGTAAGCAGATCAGATGATCCCATTTGTCCGGTTGCAGTAGAAATGCAGTTTCTTTTGCTGCTTCTGTTTGTAAATCGGTGTTTTCTCTCCCAGGGGCCAGAGTTTCTTCAGTTTCTGCAGCAGGAGTATCTGCCGTCTCTGCACGTCTCACCTGAGATCACACGGGTAACAGTCACGTGTTCTGTGTTACCTGGGCAACGCTTCATTTACTCCTTATTTATTTTAATTAAACGTTCACTTTTTACGTTCTGACTTTAACAGGAACTCTGTCAAGTGCTTCAGCAGCCCGACACCAAAGTCCTGAAAAATTACATGAAGGTATCTCACCACACGTCTGCTCTTCACTATTTCCCTCTTCAACAGAGGCAGTTTAATAACGTGTGTGTGTGTGTGTGTGTGTGTGTGTGTGTGTGTTTGTTTGTTTGTTTCCCTCAGGCCTTCTTTCAACAAGCCAAACTGTAAACCTGCGAGTTTTACATCATAAATTAAAGAACTGCGCTTAGTATAGAAGCTGCTTCAGCACTTAAAGGGAGAAGCGTAACTGCGGCCGTCTCTGATGTGAAGAGGAAAAACGCTACAGGACTCGCTCTCACCCACCAAGTACAGTCACACTGTCTCGAGGACGGACGTCTGTGATTGGACACACGGACACGTCAGGGAGCCGCGAGGAAACCGAACCTCAGGACTTTGGGGAAAGAGATTTTGTTCTGAACAAGTGCTTAAGAATTATGACCCATGATTCCAGTAATATTTAGTATTTGTGAAAGCGTGGGGATTTAAACGAACCTGTCCAGGGTTAAAGAGTGTGTGTGTGTGTGTGTGTGTGTGTGTGTGTGTGTGAGCAGCTGGAAACGGGGAGTTTTGCTGAAATTATTTTATTTAATTAGATTTTTTTTTATGTTATAAAATAGGAATGTTTAGTTTTTATTTGGAGTGATGATGAAATTTCTGATCTGAAACAGACGAATGTGTGAAGTTTGTTTTCCCCCAATTCATAGCAGATTAAATGCAGAATAACCAGTTTCACGTGTACAAGTTCGTGTTTATACAGTTCCCAGCCTTCATCTCTCTCTCACACACGCACACACACACACACACACTGAATTGACATGTGATCATGTCAATTCATTAATGCCTGCAGCCTCCCCCCACCCCCCACGTGTGTGTGTGCGCACGTGTGCTGGTTATGTTTCAGGCTGCAGGTTAAACTAAATTTTATTTCACTTATCAGGAAATAATAAAATTTGGTTTTGATAATTCTGGAGGCGGAGAGAACAAAATTGGCTCTGAATTTGAGAGGCGCTGATCATCATCATCATCTCCTCCTCTGTCCATCACAGAAACATTCAGCCAGTTGTGGCCATCTGTGTGTTCATGTATGTAGAAGAGGGCAGAGAGTAACACAATTTAAATAAAAAGATGGAATGTGTGTAGGAATCCTGTACTGCACCATCAGTGTGTTTATTCACTGAAAATAAAAGTGAACGATATCCAGCGGTTTTTCAGCAGCGTTTAATCCGATACTCAACTCCAGCAGCTCCGTAATGAAAATTTGCCAACCAAAAAAGTTTGATGCTGGATTTTGTTTGTTTTGAGACTCTTTAAATCTCAATCCCAATAAAGTGTTTCATAACATAATCCAGTGTTGTGTTGAATTCATCATCTTTCCTGAATGGATTTAGAACTGAAGAGCAGATGAGAGTAAAATTGAATAAGATTTCGTTTGAAGCTTGTGGACTGCAGGAGAAAACGTCACAGCTGCTGCTTCTCATCACTGGGAATCTCAGTCCAAAACATCAGCCAGACTCCGATTCCCTCCAGAATCAGAGTAACAGGAGATTGAGGTCTCAGGTTTATAGTTTTATATCACCTGCAGGTTAATGAGCAGAAACTGTGGGTGCTGGTGAGAGGACACGTGTCCACGCCGTTACTCTGCACCGAGTCGTGCGTCTGATCTGCTGTAAGTTTAGAATTAAGAGTTAGATTTGATTTGCTGCATAAACCGTGATTCCAGACATCAGTTACTGAGCAACTAAAGAACATTGAGGAAGGATTTGGACCAAAGTTCTGCATCTCTGAACAGTTTATAACCAATACTTTTGGTATTTGGTGTTGAAGTTCTCAAGGTTTCTTGCTTTTTCTGTATTTTCCTCTGGATCACTGCTGCACCTTTTCTATGACATGATTTTGTGTCTTCTGAAGGTCCATCGAAGCTGGTTTTGGAGAATGAGATGCATCACTTAAAGAACATGGGTTTAGATGCCACGTTGCTGTGCTGTAGATCATTCCAGCTTGTCTCTTCAGCTCTCCATCTCAGTAAACGTGTCTGTGAGCTCGACTCGGAGTGGATGAACAGGAAAACTTCTCTCACCACAGATCAGACCAGAGATCAGGTCTACAGAGACCCGAGTGATCCTGGTTTTATGAAATGCTGAGAAAGGAAACAAACACCCAAGAAACAGCTGCATTTCCTGGAATTCAGGAAAAAGCTTTGGAATATTTAACAGAATAAAACAAGAGAATCTCACACACACACACACACGAAGTGCTGCTGTACAGTGTTTATTTCTGCTTTTCACAAAACTTATCAAACAAAACCCATTTTAACTTTAAAGCAAAAACCAACAAAGAAACGACATTTTAAATTTGGAGAATATTTTTCTCTCGTGTGAAACGCACGTGCGCTCGAGTCTTTCCTTTATTATCTACAATCTGACACATGAGCAACAGCTATGTCCGTGTTCCCGAGTCACACGTCCCGTGTCCTGATCCTCCCTCCCTCCCCCCGTCCTCTCGTGGTGTGGAGATGTTCAGTTTAACCCTTGATCACAGCGATGGGTCTCAGTTTGATGGCCTTCTTGCTGATGCCGGCGTCGTGGCACGTGTCCACCACATCCGTGACGTTTTTGTACGATTCTGGAGCCTGAGAAAGAAAAAAAAAACCTCAGTCGCTCTTTATATAAAACATTCCGTTATCTTCAACACGTTTCATGCAGGAGAATACACATCATGATGTTCCTCACCTCCTCCATCACCAGTTTTGGTGAAGCCACTCTGATGGCGATGCCCATGTCGGCCAGTTTATCCAAAACGTCCTGGAAGTCCAGATTCCTGCGGGATTTAGCTCGGGACAGCGCTCGACCCTGAGGAGGAGCACACACACACACATATATTAAAAACACCCCAGTTTATAATGAAGGTCCAGCAGACTTTAATAACAGTACAAAAAGAAACCAGTGTTTTCCTTCTACTCACTGCTCCATGGCAGGTGGTTCCAAACGTCTCAGTCATGCCCTTCTCAGTGCCAGTTAACACGTAGCTGCAGGTGCCCATGGTGCCACCAATCAGAACAGGCTGCCCAGTCAGCTACAGAACACACGAACACACGAACACACGAACACACGAACACACGAACACACGAACACACGAACACCCCTTCAGAACTCAACACAATTTGTTTACAGCTGCACTTTTTCTCGATGTGTGGAGTGTAGAGGGTGTGTGTGTGTTTGTGTGTGAAGGTTAGAGGGTGTGTGTGGAGGGTGTGTGTGGAGGTTAGAGGTGTGTGTGTGTGTGTGTGGAGGTTAAAGGGTGTGTGTGGAGGTGTGTGTGGAGGTTAGAGGGTGTGTGTGGAGGGTGTGTGTGGAGGTTAGAGGGTGTGTGTGTGTTTGTGTGTGGAGGTTAGAGGGTGTGTGTGTGTTGTGTGTGGAGGTTAGAGGGTGTGTGTGGAGGTGTGTGTGGAGGTTAGAGGTGTGTGTGTGTGGAGGTTAGAGGTGTGTATGGAGGTGTGTGGAGGTTAGAGGGTGTGTGTGTGGAGGTTAGAGGTGTGTGTGTGTTGTGTGTGGAGGTTAGAGGTGTGTGTGGAGGTGTGTGGAGGTTAGAGGGTGTGTGTGTGGAGGTTAGAGGGTGTGTGTGTGTGTGTGGAGGTTAGAGGTGTGTGGAGGTTAGAGGTGTGTGGAGGTGTGTGTGGAGGTTAGGGTGTGTGTGTGTGTGTTTGTGTGGAGGTTAGAGGTGTGTGTGTGTGTGTGTGTGGGGAGCGCGTGTGTGTGGAGGTTAAAGGGTGTGTGTGGAGGGTGTGTGTGGAGGGTGTGTGTGTGGTAATGGATGGTGTGTTCACCTGGTAGTCGACGGCGATGAGGGGGTGATGAGGGGGAAAAGCCCGTGTGGAACCTTTCCGATGCACCAGCAGGGTTTTCTGTTTGCCCTCCACCATGTGCTCCTCCACTTTAGCAATGTTGTGGGACACATCGTAGATCACGTGCATGTCCAGATCATCTGGTGTGGTGCTGAACACTTTGGAGAAAGCCTGAAAACACAGGAGTGATATTAGTGAACTCTCCTCACACTTACAGCCCTCAGCTGGAGTCAGAGTGTGTGTGAGGAGTGTGTGGAAAGTTTAAGTGAAGTGTGTGAGGAGTGTGTGAGCTCACTGACCTGGCGTGTGAGGAAGGTCATGGAGGAACGGTTGACCCAGGCGTAGTTGCCTGCAGCTGCCATGCCTTTAAGGTAATCCTGACCTTCAGGAGACCCGATGTGAGCACAAGCGAGCTGTCTGTCGTTCACTATGATGTTGTCACGTTTCATGGCCTTCTCCATGGCCACCAAAGCATCTACACACACACACACACACACACACACACACACACACACACACACACACACACACACACAATATGCAGATCTTTCCTCAGAATCCTGGGCCTGAGGGGGTGAACGTTCCCTTTATAACTGTTTCTAGCACGTTACAATGTTCTCTGGTGGAGTTTATTAATGTTTTCTTGGCTACTAATCAAAAATCAGATTTTTATACGTTTATTGATGAATATTTGAGACGTTTACGTTTAACAACCAGGATCGAGCGCACGCTCTGTTTTACACGTGTTCTGATCGGCGCTCGGTGCATCTACTGATCACCAACATACAGTTCAGCATCAGTTCAACATCAAGCAGAACATTTAGAGAGGAATAAATGATGAAGAAACTCCAGACTCGAACACACGTGACCTTTAATAAAACGTGTAAATGAGAAGATTTTTTGTTCATGATGATTGTAATAGAAATCAATCAGTGTTTGAGTCTTTAATATCATTCTATTAATAGATCAGTGTGCTGAGAGTCACATTCGAGTCTTTACACAGAAACTGAGGAGATTAAGTGAAGAATCTTGTGATAAAAATGATCACAGGAACATTAGAGTTATAATAAATCACTACTTTGAAGGTAAAAATGTTTGTAGTGAAAGTTTAAAGTGAAACTTCTACTTTAATTGGAGTTTGACATTTGACTGAGTCTCTACTTTATGACACTACATGCTCTGCCCTGGTACTGTGGAGAAGAATCCCTCATCCCTGTTCTACAAACGTCACTGTACAGGAGACGTGTGACTGCTCTGTGTGTGTGTGTGTGTGTGTGTGTGTGTGTGTGTGTGTGTGTAATTGACTCTGGGGTCAGTATGGGTTAAATTGAGAATGCACATGTTGCTGGTGTTCCTTCTGTCAGCCTCGTGTGTGTGTGTTTGCACCATGCGTCAGTGCAGGAAATGCAAAGTTCTCCAACTCACGCAAAGCAGCCTGCAACTGTTCCCAAATGCTCACGCAGGAGATGCAAAACTCAGGGGAAAAAAGGGAAAGCAGAGCAGAGCGCCTACCTGTGGCCACCTGGTGTCCGAGCCCACGACTCCCGCTGTGGATCATCACACACACCTGGCCCTTGTGGTCGATGCCCATCTTTTTAGCTGCATAGTCGTTATAGATCTCATCCACAACCTGGATCTCGGCGTAGTGATTCCCTGCTCCCAGAGTCCCGAGCTGCAGAACAGAGAATGTTCACGTTACAGCTGTAAACAGTTAGTGAGCTTCAGTGCTGATGTGAACGTTGCTGTAAACATGGGTACCTGTGGCAGACCTCTCTTCTTGGCCTTGGAGGAGACCTTGTTAGGGTCTGCCTGCAGCATCCGGCCGTATTCCTCACAGTGCTCTTTATCCTCAGCCCAGGCATAACCTTCTCTCAGAGACCAGTCCATCCCCATCTCCAGGGCCTCCTCCAAGTCTCTGTGTACACACACACACACACACACACACACACACACACGTCAGTCTTCATCAATTCTAAACATCCTGCTTTATTTAATGCTAAATCATCTACACAATCCACACCAACAAATATTCACCAGCCTGAACTATGAACATGTGTTTGTGTGTGTGTGCACGTTGACGGGGTGTGCGTGTGGTGTGTGTTGATGGGGTGTGTGTGTGTGTGTGTGTGTTGACAGGGTGTGTGGACGGTGTGTGTGTGTGTGTGTGTGTGTGTGTGTGTGTGTGTGTGTGTGTGTGTGTGTATGGGAGTGTGTGTGCGGTGTGTGTGTGGTGTGTGTGTGTGTGTGCGGTGTGTGTGTGTGTGACAGGGTGTGTGTGTGTGTGTGTGAGTGTGTGTGTGTGTTGTGTGTGTGTGTGTGTGTGTGTGTAGGTGTGTGTGTGTGACAGGGTGTGTGTGTGAGGTGTGTGTATGGGTGTGTGTGTGTGTGTGTTGACAGGGTGTGTGTATTGGGGAGTGTGTGTGTGTGTGTGTGTGTGTGTGTGTGTGTGTGTGTGTGAGTGCGCGTGTGTGGGAGTGCGTGTGGACAGGGTGTGTGTGTGTGTGTGGGAGTGTGTGTGTGGTGTGTGTGTGGGAGTGTGTGTGGGAGTGTGTGTGTGTGTGGGAGTGCGTGTGGACAGGGTGTTTGTGTGTGTATGGGAGTGTGTGTGTGTGTGTGTGTGGAGTGTGTGTGTGGGGTGTGAGTGCGTGTGTGGGAGTGCGTGTGGACAGGGTGTTTGTGTGTGTATGGGAGTGTGTGTGTGTGTGTGTGTGTGTGTGTGTGTGTGTGTGTGTGGTGTGTGTTGACAGGGTGCGCGTGTGTGTGTGTGTGTTTGTGGATGCGTGTGTGTGAGTCAAGTCAAGTTAATTTCTATTGCGCTTTTCACAACAGACATTGTCTCAAAGCAGCTTTACAGAAATCAACAGTGAAGGTGAATGGTGTGTGTTTATCCCTGATGAGCAGCCGTGGCGACTGCGTGTGTGTGTGTGTGACAGGGTGTGTGTGTGTGTGTGTGTGTGTGGTGTGTGTGTGTGTGTGTGTGTGTGTGTGTGTGTGAGTGTGTGTGTGAGGTGTGTGTGTGTGTGTGTGTATCGTGTGTGGTGTGTGTTGACAGGGTGTGTGTGTGTGTGCGTATGGGTGTGTGTGTGTGTGAGTGTGAGTGTGTGTTGTGGGGTGTGTGTGTGCGTATGGGTGTGTGTGTGCGTGTGTGTGTGTGTGACAGGGTGTGTGTGTGTGTGTGCGTATGGGTGTGTGTGTGTGAGTGTGAGTGTGTGTTGTGGGGTGTGTGTGTGTGTGTGTGTGTGTGTGTGTGTGTGTTGACGGGGTGTGTGTGTGTGTGTGTTGTTGTTTACTTGGCGTTCATGGGAATGACTCCCTTAGATCCGACTCCTACAGGGATGTGATCAAAGAGAGCCTGCGCCAGCTGTTCCTTCACCGGCTGCACGTCTCCTTCATCCAGGTTGGTTCTCAGCAGACGTACGCCACAATTAATGTCAAATCCCACACCACCTGGAACATCATCATTCCATTTACAGATCAATTTCAGTTCACAATGAAGGAGAAATCCACATGAAATCCCTGCAGGATCTCACCACGGTTCATCTGCAGAAGAAACCGTTCCTGTTCCTACCTGGAGAGACGACTGCTGTAGGGTCGCTCATGTCGAACGCAGCCATGTTTCCGATCGCAAAACCGTATCCGGAGTGAACGTCAGGCAGACCTATCGATCTCTGAGAGACCAAGAAATACCAGTAAACTCACAATCTCTCAGACGGATCAACAATCAAATCCTAAACACTGATCTCTCAACACCGAACCTCAGCGTGTGAACCTCACACAGAAACACGAATATATTCAACATACTCATTCCTCATCATCAAGAACAGCGTTACAGAACAGCGGTAGAGAACAGAGATACAGAACAGCGTTAGAGAACAGCGTTAGAGAACAGCGTTAGAGAACAGCGATACAGAACAGCGATACAGAACAGCGGTAGAGAACAGAGATAGAGAACAGCGATACAGAACAGCGATACAGAACAGCGATACAGAACAGCGTTAGAGAACAGCGTTAGAGAACAGCGATACAGAACAGCGTTAGAGAACAGCGATACAGAACAGCGTTAGAGAACAGCGATACAGAACAGCGATACAGAACAGCGTTAGAGAACAGCGTTAGAGAACAGCGTTAGAGAACAGCGATACAGAACAGCGATACAGAACAGCGATACAGAACAGAGATACAGAACAGCGTTAGAGAACAGCGTTAGAGAACAGCGATACAGAACAGCGTTAGAGAACAGTCATCAGGAACAATCCTTTTAACTGCAGGTATATTTTTATTTATTACACTGATTATTTTCTACACTCTTCATTACTACTCGCCTGAAACCTGCAGTTTGTCCCGTACATGAAGTTCATACGAGGGGGTATCAAAATGTTTTGAGACTAGTTTTGTAACACGCCAACAGATGGCAGTCCGAGGCTGCATGCACAGTCACAGGGAGCACCGACCAGACTTGGCTCCTGTGAACTTTGCCCTCTTTCTGAAGATGAAGATCCAGCTCAAAGGTCACTGTTTTGAAACACCGTTGTCCAGGACAGGTTCTAGAACACCACAGGGGGCGCTGTATTGCTGTGTAAGGGGACTATTTTGAAGGTGATCGAGTGGAAACGTAGATAAATAAAGGACTTTCTTGTAATCGGAGTCTCGATATGTTTTGGTTCCACCTCGTATGTAGCTGAATGTCCACAACAACAACAACAAAACATGAAGCTTCAGCACTCACGTGTACGATTCCGGGCAGAGCCGCCACGTTGCCGATCTGCTTCATAGCGGGCAGAAACCCACCAAAACCTGAAAGCACAAAAACACTGCGTCAGATCTGAGACCAGGCTGCAGCTGTTACCATGAAGGATTTCTAGAGGAACGGCTGATACCTCCTCCACGACATGCGTTTCTCAGCTCCTCAAACATCAGCTTCTCCAGCGCTTCATTCACGTAGAAGACACCCTCCACCTAAACACAGGTATCAGTCAATACAGAAGAACCAGCAGCCTTTCATTTATCACCTTCTATACACATCTCTCCGTCCGAGTGAAGCCATGAAGCCACTAAACACAAATGTAAAACATTTGAAGTTCTCTACACCAACATAAAATATTCAGTGTCTGAAAGCAGGTCAAGTCAGTTAATTCCACTAATTATTATTTATAGACTCCCAGGGCCCTACTCTGATTTTCTGATAGAATTTGCAGATTTCATTACAAATTTAGCTACTTCTTTAGACAAAGCATTAATTGTTGGAGACTTTAATATTCATTTTGATAATCAGGAAGACTCCTTAAGAGCAGCAGTTGTGTCCATTCTAGATTCAGTCGGAATTAATCAGAATGTTATAGGACCCACTCATAGTGGTGGACACACTCGATTTGTTGTTAACATTTGGATTAAAAATAAAAACTTAGTCATAATTCCACAGTCTGAAGCTATTTCAGACCATTATCTAATCTCGTTTAAAATTTGCCTTAGTCATTGCATTTCTACCTCACCACGTTACCGTGTTAAGCGTACTTTCACGTCAGCTACAGCAGCGCGTTTATTAATTATCTTCCCGATATTACGATATTAAATAGATCTCCGTCTGACCCCGCAGAGCTCGACTGGGCCACTGAACATCTAGAAACAACGTTACGTTACACTCTAGATGATGTAGCTCCCTTAAGACCAAAATGATCAGGGAGAAAAATTAGCACAGTGGTATAATGATCATACGCGCACCTTAAAACAGACCACTCGAAAACTAGAGCGTAAATGGCGTCAAACAAAATTAACAGTATTTCAAATAGCATGGAAGGAGAGCCTCCTAAATTATAGAAAATCTCTTAGTGCTGCCAGATCAGCATATTTCTCCTCCCTCATAGAAAATAACAAGCATAATCCTAGATTTTTATTCAGCACGGTAGCAAAATTAACAGGAATAAAAGCACTGCACTAACATGCACACCATCAATAGGTAGTAATGATTTCATGAACTTTTTTAATAATAAAATTGAAAACATCAGGCAAGAAATCCAGACGGTTAATATAAATCCAAATTATTTTACAAGTAACCCTGTAGACAGCAGTGTCATTATAGCAGACAATCAATTACAAAGCTTCACTACTATTCATGAGAGTGACTTAATTTCATTAATCTCCTCATCAAAATCATCAACCTGTATTCTCGATCCCTTGCCTACTAGTTTCTTTAAACAGATAGCTCCAGAGGTAATCAAACCTGTTTTAAAAATAATTAACTCTTCCATTAGCACTGGTTATGTACCAAATCCTTCAAACTGGCAGTTATCCACCCCTTATTAAGAAACCTGACCTTGACCCATGTCAGTTGTCCAACTACAGACCGATATCAAATCTCCCCTTTATATCCAAAATTTTAGAAAAGGTTGTAGCACAGCAGTTCTGCTCACACCTACTTATGAATAACATTTTTGAAATGTATCAGTCAGGATTTCGGCCTCATCATAGCACAGAGACGGCGCTAGTTAAGGTGGTAAATGACCTGTTATTGGCCTCTGATCAGGGTTTTGTCTCCTTACTTGTTTTGCTCGACCTTAGTGCAGCTTTTGACACCATTGATCACACTATACTGCTTGCTAGACTTGAGAACGTTGTAGGAATAAAGGAACAGCTCTCTCTTGGCTCAGGTCTTATTTGACTGATCGCTATCAGTTTGTGGATGTAAATGGTGAGTTCTCCACACTCTATGAGGTAAAGTTTGGTGTTCCTCAAGGATCTGTCTTAGGCCCACTGCTTTTCTCTTTATATATGCTGCCTCTTGGTGAAATTATTCATAAACATGGGATTCGCTTCCATTGCTATGCTGATGACACACAGCTGTATATTTCAGCAAAGCCAGATGAGAGATCAGCTTAACAATGTTGAGAAGTGTGTAAAGGACATTAGACAGTGGATGCTTAATAACTTTCTTCTGCTCAACTCAGATAAGACGGAAGTACTTTTACTAGGACCACATGCAGCTAGAAGTAAACTTTCCGATTCTGTAGCATCTCTGGATGGTGTTTCTGTTTCAGCATGTACGGCTGTCAAAGACCTTGGTGTGATTATTGACCCGAGTCTTTCCTTTGAGTCTCACGTGAATAATATCACCAGAATCGCCTTCTTTCACCTTAGAAATATTGCTAAGATTAGAAATATGATGTCGTTACAGGATGCAGAAAAACTGGTTCATGCTTTTGTTACTTCTAGATTAGACTACTGTAACGCTTTACTGTCTGGGTGTGCGGTAAGTGCATCAATAAGCTTCAGTTAGTCCAGAATGCAGCAGCAAGGGTCCTCACTAGATCTAGGAAATATGACCACATCACCCCTGTTTTAATCAGTCTACACTGGCTCCCAATCAAATCTCGCATTGACTATAAAATATTACTACTGACGTATAAAGCACTTAACGGTCTCGCACCGCAGTATCTGAGTGAACTTCTGTACCAGTATGATCCTCCACGCCTACTTAGATCAAAAGGTGCTGGCTATCTGTTGGTTCCTCAAATAATGAAGACTACAGCAGGGGGCAGATCTTTCTCTTATAAAGCCCCACAGTTATGGAACAGCCTTCCAATCAGTGTTCGGGACTCAGACACAGTCTCAGTGTTCAAGTCGAGGTTGAAAACGTATTTATTTAGTCAAGCCTTTTATCAGTAGATTTCTCTTAGGTAAAGGCACAGATCTGGAGGGAACATGGATATAGAGTGTTTGGTGAACTGGTATATTTGTATGCTGTCGTCCCCTCACATTCACACGTTCACTCAGGTTTGTTGACGGTGGTGTGGTGGGTCGCCTCTTATCCCAGAGATCCCTCATGTCTGTGTTACCTTCTGGTTCTCCCTTTTAGTTATGCTGCCATAGCGAGTCTTGCCGGAGTCCAAACTGCACAGTGACATTAACTTTCGTACACCAATAGTTACACTTAATAATCCATATCCTTCTCTTCCGTCACCCTCTCTCTCTCTCTCTCTCTCTCTCTCTCTCTCTGTCGAGTTAAACATGCTCCTGAGGCTCCAGTGACCAGTGTTCCTGCCCTCTCCCTCCTTGGATCTTCACACTTCTGTGCAGCTCGGGACGGTCTCTTAATTCGGAGTAGAACGGGTGCTTTGAGGACGGATTGGACTGTAGTTGGTGTCGGCGGTCTGCTGCACTGACTCGGGAGTGCAGTTTGCTTCTGATCATCATCACTGTACCCCACAACTTTGTATATCTGCTTCAAATGGACATTTGGTGCAACCCAGATGAGGATGGGTTCCCTCTTGAGTCTGGTTCCTCTCAAGGTTTCTTCCTTATGCCATCTCGGGGAGTTTTTCCTTGCCACAGTTGCTCATCAGGGACAAACATACTTACAAAGAACATATTTATGTTTAATCACCACATTATCTGTGTAAAGCTGCTTTGAGACAATGTTCATTGTTAAAAGCGCTATACAAATAAAAATGAATTGAATTGAATTGAATTGAATTGAATGTGCAGCTGTTTTACAGATGTGTCCACAAACACCACTTTAATACATCAGATGGGAAATGTTTTGTGTGTGTTTTATTTGCAGGATCTCCAGCTGCTTCCACACACACACACACACACACACACACACACACACACACACACAAAATCTACACTGTGTACACACACACACACACACACACACACACACACACAGAATCTACACTGTACACTGTACACACACACACTAAACCTACACTGTACACACACACTAAACTACACTGTACACACACACACACACACACACACACACACACACACACTAAATCTACATTGTACACACACACACACACTAAATCTACACTGTACACACACTAAATCTACACTGTACACACTAAATCTACACTGTACACACTAAATCTACACTGTACACACACACACACACACACACACACACACACACACACACTAAATCTACATTGTACACACACACACACAAACAAACACACACACTAAATCTACACTGTACACTAAATATACACTGTACACACACACTAAATCTACATTGTACACACTAAATCTACACTGTACACTAAATCTACACTGTACACACACACACTAAATCTACATTGTACACACTAAATCTACACTGTACACACTAAATCTACACTGTACACACTAAATCTACACTGTACACACACACACACACAGACACTAAATCTACATTGTACACACTAAATCTACACTGTACACACACACACACTAAATCTACATTGTACACTAAATCTACACTGTACACACACACAAAATCTACATTGTACACACACACACACACACACACACACACACAGAATCTACACTGTACACACGTACACACACACTAAACCTACACTGTACACACACACACACACACACACACACACACACAGAATCTACACTGTACACACACACACACACACTAAACCTACACTGTACACACACACACACACACACACACACACACACTAAATCTACATTGTACACACAAACACACACACACTAAATCTACATTGTACACACAAACACACACTAAATCTACACTGTACACACACTAAATCTACACTGTACACACACTAAATCTACACTGTACACACATAAATCTACACTGTACACACACACACACACACACTAAATCTACATTGTACACACACAAACACACACACACACACACACTAAATCTACATTGTACACACTAAATCTACACTGTACACACACACACTAAATCTACATTGTACACACTAAATCTACACTGTACACACACACAAAATCTACATTGTACACACACACACTGTACACACAGAATCTACACTGTACACACGCACACACACACACTAAACCTACACTGTACACACACACACACACACACACACACACACACACACACACACACACACACTAAATCTACATTGTACACACAAACACACACACAAAATCTACACTGCACACACACTAAATCTACACTGTACACACACTAAATCTACACTGTACACTAAATCTACACTGTACACACTAAATCTACACTGTACACACACTAAATCTACACTGTACACACACACACACACACACACACTAAATCTACATTGTACACACAAACACACACACAAACACACACACTAAATCTACACTGTACACACTAAATCTACACTGTACACACTAAATCTACACTGTACACACACACTAAATCTACACTGTACACACTAAATATACACTGTACACACACACTAAATCTACATTGTACACACTAAATCTACACTGTACACACACACACTAAATCTACATTGTACACACTAAATCTACACTGTACACACTAAATCTACACTGTACACACACACACACACACACACACACACACACACACACTAAATCTACATTGTACACACTAAATCTACACTGTACACACACACACACACACTAAATCTACATTGTACACACTAAATCTACACTGTACACACACACAAAATTTACACTGTACACACACACACTAAATCTACACTGTACACACTAAATACACTGTACACACTAAATCTACACTGTACACACTAAATCTACACTGTACACACACACTAAATCTACATTGTACACACTAAATCTACACTGTACACACACACACACACACACACTAAATCTACATTGTACACACTAAATCTACACTGTACACACACACACACTAAATCTACATTGTACACACTAAATCTACACTGTACACACACAAAATCTACATTGTACACACTAAATCTACACTGTACACACACACACACACACACACTAAATCTACATTTTACACACTAAATCTACACTGTACACACACACACACACACACACTAAATCTACATTGTACACACACTAAATCTACACTGTACACACACACACACACACACTAAATCTACATTGTACACACACACACAAAATCTACATTGTACACTAAATCTACACACACACACACTGTACACACACACACACTAAATCTACATTGTACACACTGAATCTACACTGTACACACACACACACACACACACACACACACTAAATCTACATTGTACACACTAAATCTACACTGTACACACACACACACACACACACACTAAATCTACACTGTACACACACACACTAAATCTACACTGTACACACACACACTAAATCTACATTGTACACACACTAAATCTACACTGTACACACACACACTAAATCTACACTGTACACACACACACTAAATCTACACTGTACACACACACACACACACATCTACACTGTACACACACACACACACTAAATCTACACTGTACACACACAAAATCTACACTGTACACACACACACTACACACACACACTAAATCTACACTGTACACACACACTAAATCTACACTGTACACACACACACACAAAATCTACACTGTACACACACACACACAAAATCTACACTGCACACACACTACAGTAAAAATGTTATTGTAGATTCTACTTTATTGTTGTTTATTTCTGTTACACAAACAAAAAATCACTTCTGAAATTGACTACAGTATTTATTATATATCAATTAAAGATTAAACTGGTTTATAAGATTGAAGCTGAGATTCTGGTAACTGTTAAAAGCCTTGAGGAGATTTCCACAGTGTGGTTTCAGTACAGTGAGGCAGTGCAGGGCACAGGGGTGGTACAGGGAGGGCACAGGGGTGGTACAGGGAGGGCACAGGGGTGGTATGGTACAGGGAGGGCACAGGGGTGGTATGGTACAGGGAGGGCACAGGGGTGGTATGGTACAGGGAGGGCACAGGGGTTAGCACAACTGCTAATCTGCCCTCGTTAGCTGAGGAACATTTAAATAATCACCTGGGGTTAGTTGATACAAGTAATCTATAATATTATATTTATATTTTATTCAAATCATATTAATAGTAGGCCTATAAAGAGTTTATATATTGTAGTAAATAAGTTGTTTATTAGTATATATTTTAGTATTATAGTAAAAAATACAAAGGTTTTGAGTAAAAGACACAAATAAATACATCTACAATAATCTCTGAAATCAGTAGTGTGTGTCTTCATTTTATATTGTAACAAACATGTAAGAGAATATCTGCACTGCCCTGACTGAGACACACACACACACACACACACACACACACACACACACACACACACACACACACACACAGTTTGTAGCAGCTGGTGAAGGTCCATCCCCTCCTGCCTGGGTGTGTTCAGGACCTTGTTCCTCTGCTGATGTAACTGGTGTGTAACTGGGAGAAGCTGCTCAGGAACAGGATCTCATGAGAGTTCACTACCTTTACTACTGTCACGTGTCACATATAAACATATAAACGTGTAAACGTGTTCCAGCTTAACTTTAGACCTACAGGTGAACGAGGATGAAGATGAAGATTAGAATGTGGATTAGAATGAGGGTGAGGATTATGGTGAGGGTGAGGATGAAGATGAGGATTAGAATTAGGGTGTGAATGGAGAACAGGATTAAAGTGTCACGGAGAGAAACCCGGATTACCTTCATGTTTGGGACGAATCCCTTCTTGATCCTCCAGCAGGTTTTGTCGATTTTATCCAGAAACTGCAGTTCATCATTGTAAGAGCGACTCATGTTTAAACTCTGAGGATCAAATCAGCAGCAGAAGAAGAAGTAAATGAAGTGTGTGTGTGTGTGTGTGTGTGTGTGGCGCAGAGATCTCGCTCTTCTTCTCCTGCTTTAATTACAGTCCGGTGGAGTCACACTGAGGAGCAGTGCTGCCACCTGCTGGTTATATAATGCGCATGTCACCATTAGAGATTCATTAAAATATTATTATTTTTATATTTATTTCTTTTTTGAAAATGTACTGTATTTTATTTATTTAATTTCATTCAATTATTCATTTGGTTTTGGGGAAAAAAATCAGCTTTTAGAAAACTGAGGTTTATTTTAGTTCATTTTGTTTCTTTGATCAGAAATAAAATAAAATGTTATACTTTTAATAATCAGATTAATAATCAGATTCACTGTAGTTCCAATAATGAAAATATGATAAATATACTAAACAGAATGAAGAGCTTCATCTCTCATACCGGGACGTGTTCTCAGAGCATGCGCATGCTGGACAACTGGCACAGGTTTTTACTGACATTTTCATCCTGTCACTGGCCCAAGCCACAGTACCAACATGCCTGAAGACCACTACTATCATACCAGTGCCTAAGCACTCAGCTGCTAAATGCCTGAATGACTTTCGCCCAGTTGCACTCACCCCCATTGCTATGAAGTGCTTGGAAAAACTGATCCTGAATCACCTCACTGCGGGCCTACCACCTACACTGGACCCACACCAGTTTGCCTATCGCCCGAACAGGTCAACAGAGGATGCAGTTTCCACGGCTTTTCATTCTGCTCTCACCCACCTGGATAAAAGCAACACGTACATCAGAATGCTGTTCATTGACTTTAGCTCTGCGTTCAATACAGTCCTCCCCACTGTACTGATCACTAAGCTCAGTGAACTGGGTATCTGCACCTCCACTTGCAGATGGATTCTGGACTTTCTCACCAACAGACTTCAATCTGTCAGGTTGGGAAACCAGGTATCCTCAACCCTCATTCTGAACACTGGCATACCGCAGGGCTGTGTTCTGAGCCCACTGCTCTACTCCCTGTTCACCCACGATTGTGCTCCTCTGTATAACTCCAACATCTTCATCAACTATGCAGATGACACCACCGTGGTCAGCCAGATTGACAACAATGACGAATTGGCCTACAGGAAAGAGATCCGTAATCTGGCAGCATGGTGTGCCACCAACAACCTGACCCTCAACGCCACGAAGACCAAAGAGCTCATTGTGGACTTCCGGAAATCCAACAGCAGGAGACATCTACCTATCAGCATCAATGGAACTGAGGTAGAGCGAGTCTCCAGCTTTAAGTTCCTGGGAGTTCACATCTCTGAGGATCTGACATAGCAGCAGAATACTTCAGCTCTGGTTAAAAAAGCACAGCAGTGCCTGTAGTTCTTGAGAAGTCTTAAGAAATCTCATCTGTCCCCAGGGATTTTAACGAGCTTCTACCGCTGCATCATTGAGAGCATCCTGACCAACTCCATCACTGTATGGTATGAAGGCTCCACAGTGTGTGAACGTAAAGCACTGCAAAGGCTGGTCAGAACCGCCCAACGCATCACTACCACACAACTACCTACCACTGAACACCTTCACCACAGCAGATGTCTGCGCAGAGCTCACAACATTATCAAGGACTCTTCACATCCCAGTCATAAACTGTTTAACCTCCTTCCATCAAGAAGAAGATACAGGAATTTACACACCAGAACCAGCAGGTTCAGGGGCAGCTTTTTACCATTTACCATCACCTTCACCTTCACCATCACACTACTGAACTCTACACTACACTGTTAGATCACTACACAACATCCACCATCACACTACTGAACTCTACACTATACTGTTAGATCACTACACAACATCCACCATCACACTACTGAACTCTACACTACACCGCTAATCACTACACAACATCCACCATCACACTACTGAACTCTACACTACACCGCTAATCACTACACAACATCCACCATCACACTACTGAACTCTACACCACACGCTAATCACTAAAAACATCCACATTCACACTACTGAACTCTACACCACACGCTAATCACTACAACATCCACCATCACACTACTGAACTCTACACTACACCGCTAATCACTACACAACATCCACCATCACACTACTGAACTCTACACCACACCGCTAATCACTACACAACATCCACCATCACACTACTGAACTCTACACTACACGCTAATCACTACACAACATCCACCATCACACTACTGAACTCTACACTACACCGCTAATCACTACACATCCACCATCACACTACTGAACTCTACACTACACGCTAATCACTACACAACATCCACCATCACACTACTGAACTCTACACTACACGCTAATCACTACAAAACATCCACCATCACACTACTGAACTCTACACTACACCGCTAATCACTACAAACATCCACCATCACACTACTGAACTCTACACTACACCGCTAATCACTACACAACATCCACCATCACACTACTGAACTCTACACTACACCGCTAATCACTACAAAACATCCACCATCACACTACTGAACTCTACACTACACCGCTAATCACTACAAAACATCCACCATCACACTACTGAACTCTACACTACACGCTAATCACTACACAACATCCACCATCACACTACTGAACTCTACACTACACCGCTAATCACTACACAACATCCACCATCACACTACTGAACTCTACACTACACCGCTAATCACTACAAAACATCCACCATCACTACTGAACTCTACACTACACGCTAGTCACTACAAAACATCCACCATCACACTACTGAACTCTACACTACACCTAATCACTACACAACATCCACCATCACACTACTGAACTCTACACTACACCGCTAATCACTACACAACATCCACCATCACACTACTGAACTCTACACTACACCGCTAATCACTACAAAACATCCACCATCACACTACTGAACTCTACACTACACCGCTAATCACTACACAACATCCACCATCACACTACTGAACTCTACACTACACACGCTAATCACTACACAACATCCACCGTCACACTACTGAACTCTACACTACACCGCTAATCACTACAAAACATCCACCGTCACACTACTGAACTCTACACTACACCGCTAATCACTACACAACATCCACCGTCACACTACTGAACTCTACACTACACGCTAATCACTACACAACATCCACCATCACACTACTGAACTCTACACTACACGCTAATCACTACACAACATCCACCATCACACTACTGAACTCTACACTACACCGCTAATCACTACAAACTAAACACAAAACAAAACACTGTATATAACCTCTGTACTATACATGTACATATTACATACTTTTCTATTACTCATTACATCTGCACTATTTTTATCTTTATCTTTATATCATTACTGTACATTCTGCCCAACATTTCATTTAATTTGTGTATATAACCTGTGTGTATTTATTTACATATATATATATTTGTAGACTGTTTATTCGACTTGCTAATTACTCTTCAATGCCATAGCCTTAAGAACCATTCCTGTACTTCCTAATGATGTCCACACGTCTCTGCACCGTTACTGCCTTATATTTATTCACTGTACATATGCTTCTAATTTATATATATATATGAGTCGACTGGTTATTTAGCTGCTAATTCTTAAATGCCATAATTTAACCTTCACTTCTGCACATTACTCTTTAATGCCATCGCCTCAGAACCATTTCTGTACTCTAAATTGATGTCCACACGTCTCTGCACTGTTACTGACTTTATATTTATTTACTTTATATATGTTTACATATTTATCACTTGCTGTAAATATGCCATATGTTTATCTGCACTTTTGCACGTCTGCTACTTTTTGCACTTCTGGTAGATGCCAAACTGCATTTCGTTGCTGTGAACCTGTATTATGCACTGACAATAAAGTTCTATCTATCTATCTATCTATCTATCTATCTATCTATCTATCTATCTATCTATCTATCTATCTATCTATCTATCTATCTATCTATCTATCTATCTATCTATCTATCTATCATATTTAATAACTGCAATAAAAATGTCAAAATTCAGACCAAAAAATGATCAATTGCTTTGTGTAGCGTTTTTTGGGAGTCACGTGATAAAAGAATGAACGAATCGGACCAAAAGAGTCGAGTTTTAAACGACTCAATTCCTGAACCTGCAGCGATGTTGCGAAGCTTTGCGCATGCGCGTCCAGGAGAAAATTAACGAATCACTCTATGAGATGAACAAATCCTTCATGAACGAATCATCACAAGTGTCGTTATTCCAACATGACAATAAATAATGTTCTGTAACTTCTTCTGCTTCTTCCTCTTCTTCTTCTTCTTCTTCTTCTTCTTCTTCTTCTTATTATAATTATTATTATTAAGTCTAAACTTTTATTTTATAAAAATCACCAACCAGAAACCAAAACTACTGATTCGACTCTTAACGTTTCTGCGCTCCTACTTCACATTCAGGATCAACACACACACACACACACACACACACTCTTCTGGTAAGTCAGAATTACTTCTTTAAAGGAAGCGTTTTCTCAGAATTCGGGTTATTTAATAAGCAGTAAAAGCAGATGTTTAGACTGAGAGCAGCTCCGCTGGACTTCTGTTTAATTGTAGAATCATTACGTCACAGTAGTTTAGGTGAGAAATGGGCGGGGCTTCTAGTGTTTATAAATAATAGAGTTCAGTAAAAATTCTCTTTACAGCTCCTGCTGAAGCTCTTCTACTGTGTTCTTCTGTATATATATATATATATATATATATATATATATATACACACACACACACACACACACACACACACACACACACACACACACACACACTCACTGAGAAACTCCATTTCCTTGATTCATCTGGAACATCTGGAACATCTGGAAGGTAAGATTCTGTTCTAATAAACCGCTTTTATTTTCCAGCTCCGAGTTTTAACGCATAAACTATAAATGATTTACTTCCTGTAGGATAAATGACAGTCTTCCTCTTCTAGTTTCTCTTTAGTTTTACTTCCAATGCCTCCACTAACAAACGGGAACATCACGTGTTTCTTTTATAAATAAATACAAATAATTCTCCATTTTCATTTTCTCCAAATCAGTCAGTTAATGTGAGTTAAAGAACCTCAACCCCCAAGTTAAACTTCAGTTAACCAAATTACTGCCCAACTACCCAAATAACTACCCAAATAAATAACTACTCAAATAAATAACTACTCAAATAAATAACTACCCAAATAAATAACTACCCAAATAAATAACTACTCAAATAAATAACTACTCAAATAAATAACTACTCAAATAAATAACTACCCAAATAGTAACTACTCAAATAAATAACTACCCAAATAAATAACTACCCAAATAAATAACTACTCAAATAAATAACTACTCAAATAAATAACTACTCAAATAAATAACTACCCAAATAGTAACTACTCAAATAAATAACTACCCAAATAAATAACTACTCAAATAAATAACTACTCAAATAAATAACTACTCAAATAAATAACTACTCAAATAAATAACTACTCAAATAAATAACTACCCAAATAGTAACTACTCAAATAAATAACTACCCAAATAAATAACTACTCAAATAAATAACTACTCAAATTGTAACTACTCAAATAAACAACTACTCAAATAAATAACTACTCAAATAAATAACTACTCAAATAAATAACTACTCAAATAACTACCTACCCAGAGAAGAACCCCTGCTCGCTGAATGTCAGTATCCAGTGTTAAGATTCTCTGAGGCTCAGAAGGTTCAGGGTGTAGAAACATCATACAACAACTGCTCATAGCTCCAGTATGAAGACCTGCCTGTGATCAAGATGTTCCTCTCAGCAGGGAAGATGAAGTTGAGGGTGAGATTGAACAAGCAGACGAGTCGAGTGGAGCTGGAGGGACCCGAGCCGACCCTGTCCCAACTCAGTACCCGGGTCCGAGAGCAGGTTCTGCCTTTAGCTGGACTCAGGTACCTTCACACTTTTCTACAGACGCAGTGGAGCAGCACATGTTCATCATCGTCCCTGAGCTCTGTACTGCTGCACCAGTGTGTGTATGATGATTACATGACTGTGAACCCAGTCTAAAGCACGTGTGTGTGTGTGTGTGTGTGTGTGTGTCTCAGTGCTGACACAGAGTTCAGTCTGTCTCTGAACGGGAAGGAGCCCCTGGTGGACACGGGGCAGACTCTGTCCTCCTGCGGCGTGGTGTCAGGGGACGTACTCAGTGTGATTCTGCCTCCTTCTCATTCTTCATCCTCCTCACCATCACCTTCCTCTCAGCAGGGACGGAGTGTTCCAGGTGTTCAGCAGGACACACTGCAGGTTCACGCCGGTGCAGTGGAGGTGAGATGTGTGAGATCTGAAACTTTTTACTCTTTTATTTAGAAAATCTTTTAATTCTTTAAATTTCTACATTTCTGTGAACACATACAGCATGGAGGAGAAAGACTTTTACTTTATTACTGTGACTAGAAAAATGTGTGTGTGTGTGTGTGTGTGTGTGTGTTTAAACCTATTACACACCTGTGTACAAGGGGGTATCAAAAAGTTTCGAGAATAGTTTTGTAACACGCCAACAGGTGGCAGCACGAGGCTGCGCACACAGTCACAGGGAGCACCGACCTTCATAAGTCATAAGCCAACAGACATGGTCCTGTGTACATCAGGAGCCGTGCGACTGGTGCTGTTCTGACCACGTGCGTTACCACGTCTGCGCCCTCTCACTGAGCTCTCCTCACACGCACGTTTCTCACTGGAAACATGAGCTCACTTCTGGACCTATCCTACTCGCCAAATCTGACTCCTGTGGACTTCACCCTCTTCCTGAAGATGAAGCTCATTGGTTGTTGTTTTGTGGAGATCTGCCGTGAATCGCAGAAGGTGTTTGAGACACTGGGGGGCGCTGCATTGGGCCGCAAGGGGACAAAGGTGGTCGTGTGGAAAATGTAGATAAATAAAGAACTTTCTTGCAAACAGAGCAAGTCTCCATACTTTCAGATTCCACCTTGTAGATGCTGTTGAATCGGCCTGGTGTGTGTGTGTGTGTGTGTGTGTGTGTGTGTGAGAGGAAAGTGAATGTTAATGAAATGAAAGTGAATCACAGTGAGCACACTCTGTTTCTCTTTCTGAGACGCGGCTTCAGACGTTTCAGTGTGTTTAGTGTGTGTATTAATCTGTGACTGTGTGATGATCTTTTAATGAAACCAGTACGTTGTGTGTGTGTGTGTGTGTGTGTGTGTGTGTGTGTGTGTGTGTTTCCCTCAGCTAAGCGCTAGCAGCAGTGAGAGCAGAGCGAGTGCATCTGCTTCTGAGATGGTGGAGATGGATATGGAGAGAGGTGAGGCTGAGGGTGAGGCTGAGGGTGAGGGTGAGGGTGAGGAGGAAGCAGTAGGTCTCTTCATCCCCGAGCCCATGCTGTGCTGTGAGGCTGAGGAAGGGAAGGTTCCTCACTCGCTGGAGATGCTGTACCAGGCTGCTCAGTGCACCAGCGCCGCCGACTGCCTGCTGTTAGCCACACACGTCTTACTGCTGGAGACCGGCTTCCTACCGCAGGTCAGAGGTCACACACACCATCTAACTGACCCCAAAACAAAAACACTGAATATAACACGTGTTTATTATATTCATTTAAAACTGAAATACAAAATAAAACTGAGGAGGAGGAGATCAGTGGATAATGCTCTGGGATTCTGATCAGAAGGTCATGTGTGTGTGTGTGTGTGTGTGTGTGTGTGTGTGTGTGTGTGTGTGTGTGTGTGTGTGTACAGGGTTGTGAGGTGAAACATGGGGAGATGCCGAGCGGTTGGCGTGCAGCAGGAGGCGTGTACAGACTGCAGTACTCTCACCCACAGTGTGAGGGCAGTGTGGTTCAGGTGGTCGCAGTACCGATGGCTCAGACTCTCGTCCTGCACGGTACATGATGTTCCGGTTCTCTTCAGGTTGCCAGTTGTGTGTAAAATCCTCCTTGCTGCAGCTGATCTGGTGTTGATGGTTTTCCCTCACAGCCACTCTGAAGATAAGCAGCTCAGAGTTTTCCAGGAAGCTGGTCCTGAAATCGGACGTGTTCGTGACGAAGGCGTGGGCAGGTGCAGAAGATCATCGTATTCTTATTGTCTGTCTTTTTATATGAGGTGGTATCAGTTTCAAGACTAGTTTTGTAACACACCAACAGATGGCAGCACAAGGCACAGTCACAGGGAGCGCCAAACTTTAGCAGTCAGTGTGCCATGGTTCTGTGTACATCAGGAGCAGTGCGACTGGTGCTGTTTCATCACGTGAAAAGCGTGAAATTCGGCGTGAAACTGGGCAAATCCGCCACACAGATGGTAACATGGTAACATTTGACATACAGCACTGAATGAGTCTTTTGAGTGGCAGAAGAATATCACTGGAAGATGACGAGAGATCAGGAAGACCTTCAACGAGCTCAGCCCTGAAAACGGCCAAACAATTCATGCACAAAGATCAAACAATCCACAACGTTTAAACGTCCAGGAGATCCTCACAGTCTTGAAACTGTTTGACACCACCGTGTATATCTGAGGTTAACATGCGTCTCACAGAACCACAACGCCGTCACTTTGGGTTCCTGTTGTGCTTTGAGACTCAGTGAACTTCAGTAGATTTTGTGTTTGTGGTTTTTGTGAAGTCTCTTATTGTGACGTGTGGATTCTGTGGGGCGCATGTCGGCTAGAGACACAACTGTTTGCTCTGATGACCGAAACTAGGTTTGTTTTGAGTTATCTGTCTGGTGAATTAAACTAAAGTTTGGATGTTGTAGGTGGAAACCCTGGAGTGGCCTACAGAGATCTGCAGAAGCTCTCCTGCGTTTTTAAGGACCAGCTCGTTTACCCACTCATCGCAACCGCTAGAGAAGGTAAGTCCTTAAATCCTTCTCCGTTACACACCTGTGTACATCTCTCTTCTTCACAACATGGCTGTGTGTGTGTGTGTGTGTGTGTGTGTGTGTGTGTGTGTGTGTGTGTAGCACTGGATCTCCCTGCACTGTTCGGTCTGGCTACACTGCCTCCTGAGCTGCTTTTAAGGATCATGCGGTTGCTGGATGTTCATTCGCTTCTGAAGCTGTCTGAAGTATGCAGACACCTGAACTGTGTTACCCAGGATGCCTCACTGTGGAAACGTCTCCTGCACCGTGACTTCAGAGGTACGTTCAGGTTTAGTGTTAAACTGTAAACAGTGCACTGGTCACATGATCACGACTGAACTGAGCGATCAGGCCAAAAGTATTGGGACACCTGACTTTTCCACCCACATGTGCTTCTTCCCCAAACTGTTACACAAAGTCAGACACACATCATTGTGTAGGACGTGACTGTGGCTTAATGAATCTCCACAAGATCCAGAGAAACATCTTCCCAGAAGAGTGGAGGTTTTTCTAACAGCACATGAAGACTAAAATCGTGATCTTATACACGTCCATGACCTGTTAAATTTACAGATATGTTCTTCTACACCTTTTTTTGTTTTTGCAATTTCATTCGATGTTTTTTTTCCTGCAGTGAATATTCACGCAGACACGTATGACCGAGACACACGCTGGAAAGAGGTGAGGAGACTCCTGATCTGTTCCCTAATTATACCTAGCATGAAGTTCACTGATACCTTCTCTCTCTCTCTCTCTCTCTCTCTCTCACCCCTCTCTCTCTCACTCTCTCTCTCTCACCCCTCTCTCTCTCTCTCTCTCTCTCTCTCACTCTCCCCTCTCTGTCTGTCTCTCTCTCTCACTCTCTCTCTCTCTCACTCTCTCTTTCTCTCTCTCTCTCACCCCCTCTCTCTCTCTCTCTCTCTCTCTCTCTCTCTCTCACCCTCTCTCTCTCTCTCTCACCCCTCTCTCTCTCTCTCTCTCTCTCTCTCTCTCTCTCCCCTCTCTGTCTCTCTCTCTCTCACTCTCTCTCCCCTCTCTCTCTCTCACCTCTCTCTCTCCCCTCTCTCTCTCTCCCCTCTCTCCCTCTCTCTCTCCTCTCTCTCTCTCTCACTCCTCTCTCTCTCCCTCTCTCACTCTCTCTCCCCTCTCTCCCTCTCTCCCTCTCTCTCACTCGGTCTCCCCCTCTCTCTCACTCTCTCTCCCCTCTCTCTCACTCTCTCTCTCTCTCCCACAGCTTTACAAAAGAGATTTAAGCAGAAGAAGAAACAGAGCAGATTCAGATTTTTTCCTTTCCCCGTTCCTATGATCTGTCCCCGCCCCATTCCTCTCCCACTTCCCTTCCTGCCTCCCGGCATCGTCGGAGGAGAGCACGATCTTAGACCGATCCTGCCACGCCCACGCTACGACCCCATCGCCCCGTTTCCGGTCCCTGATCCGAGTATCAGGTTTCCCTTCACCAGACGCCTGCTGAGGCCAGGCAGGAACCGAGCACCAGACATCAGGAGAGGCTTCATCTGAACACATCTGCACACAGCTGCAAGTCAAAGAGGCGTCTGAACATCTTACCATTATAAACCATTCCTTCATGTTCAGGAAGTTTCCGGTTTTCTCACACACACTTTCATTCCTGCTATTAAACATCAGAATTATAGCAACTAACCAGATTTCTGCTTTCATAGGAAACCTACACACACACACACACACACACAGTTCCACCACAACATGGCTACACACCTAATCTTACCATAAACATCTAAAAGCGTGTGAAATAATGATGTATGCAGTAAGTTTTGATGGAATGAATTTTGTAACACGTGCTGTTATCACGTACACGTAGCATCACTGCTCTTCCCCCACTCTGGATGATGTTCTCTTCGAGTGGAGGTGACTCTGTGCAGCTGGAGATGTTTCTCATCAATGCCCTGGAGATCCATGAAATTCCAGAGTAAGAAGAGGAGCTTTGAGGATTTGGACTGTAGTTAATATCAGCAGTCTGCAGCACTGACTCAGGACTACAGTTTACTCTGATCTCCATCACTGCTCCTCCACATGGACATTCAGTGGCACCCAGATGAGGATGATGTTCCTCTCAAGGGGAGTTTTTCCTTCACCACAGTCTCCACCGACTTGTTCATCATGGACAAACTTACACTCTAAAGAACTTAATAATTTTTATCAGCACATGATCTGTGTGAAGCTGCTCTGAGACAATGTTCATTATTAAAAGCTCAAAACAAATAAACAAATTAAAATAATATGAGTAAAACATGCATTTAGCATCCAGCGTTCCTGCATCAACTACTGAGTAACAGAAGAACCTCAGCGAACTGCCAGATCCGATTTCTCAAACAGCTCAATCTAATATTTAATGGAATGTGGATTATTGGATCAAAATAAAAGAAGAGAAAAAAAGGCACAGAGAAGAAACAAGGAATCAGCAGCAGGTTATTCGGTTAGGGTTAGAGTTAGGATTAGAGTTAGGGTTAGGATTAGAGTTAGGATTAGGGTTAGAGTTAGGATTAGAGTTAGGGTTAGGATTAGGGTTAGAGTTAGGATTAGAGTTAGGAATAGGGTTAGGGTTAGGATTAGGGTTAGAGTTAGGATTAGAGTTAGGAATAGGGTTAGGGTTAGGATTAGAGTTAGGATTAGGGTTAGAGTTAGGATTAGAGTTAGGAATAGGGTTAGGGTTAGAGCCAGAGTTAGGATTAGGTTAGGATTAGGGTTAGAGCCAGGATTAGAGTTAGGAATAGGGTTAGGGTTAGAGTTAGGATTAGAGCCAGGATTAGGCCAGAGTTAGGATTAGGCCAGAGCCAGGATTAGGGTTAGGATTAGAGTTAGAGTTAGGGTTAGAGCCAGGATTATGGTTAGAGCCAGGATTATGGTTAGAGCCAGGATTAGGGTTAGGATTAGGTTAGGATTAGGGTTAGAGTTAGGATTAGGGTTAGAGTTAGGATTAGGTTAGAGTTAGAGTTAGGATTAGGCCAGAGTTAGGATTAGGATTAGAGTTAGGATTAGAGCCAGGATTAGGCCAGAGTTAGGATTAGAGTTAGGATAGGATTAAAATTAGGGTTAGAGTTAGGATTAGGATTAGAGTTAGGATTAGGGTTAGAGTTAGGATTAGGGTTAGGATTAGAGTTAGGGTTAGGATTAGGATTAGAGTTGGGATTAGGGTTAGGGTTAGAGTTAGGATTAGGGTTAGAGTTAGGGTTAGAGTTAGGGTTAGGTGCATGCTGGTTAGAGCCGACAGACAGACAGAATGTGCTCATATCCATAATACTGAATTTTGGAAATACTGGAAATCATTCCCACATCCCATAAAAGTGAGGTGACCAGAGTTTACTCCTCCTGCCGCAGGGTTATGGTGATCTCACGTTCACCAGAATCACTGCATCATTCACAGAATGAGGGATGTTCTGAGTGATGATACGAACCACAAAAATGCACAAATAAAACCATCAAACTGCAGCAGTGGTGAAGGACATTTCTGTCTGCTCTCCACTTTCAGCTTCTGCACCAGGTTCTTTATTCACATTACAGTTTCAGTTAAATTCCTCTCTGTTGAATTGTGTTTATCTTTCTGAGGTGAAACTGTAACCTCCTGGCAGAGGTACTCAGCTCTTTCACATGATGTGCACTCGCAGCGTTAAAATAAAACACACACACACACACACACACACACACACACACACACACATATATATATCTCTTTTGGAAATGTTCATGCTTTGTCATTTTTTTTACTTTCTTGTTTCTGCTGCCACAAATCATCTAGAACATTCTCTTATAGCAAATATACATCAAAAATTAAGTTGTGATTAAAATGTTATAATTCATGACCTGTTAGGACTCATTTCTGTCTAAAACACTCAGTTCTTGTTCTTTTTCCAGTTTTTATTGCAGTTTAAATCCAAACACATCATCACACTTTTACATTCTCTTTAATCAGAAAACAGCACTTTAATGGAATTCAAATGTTTTCGTGACAAAGATTTAAAATCGATTATGAATAAACAGAGAGCTGTTAGATATTTTTAGAGCTGTGTGTGTGTGTGTGTGTGTGATGTTGCTACAGTCAGTCGTGTACTTTCTCAGTGCTGTTGCTCCACAGAGGTCTGCGTTTCTCCAGGAAAGCCTGGATTCCCTCCTGACCATCACGGAGCTCCAGGTTGTCCACCATGGCGGTTGTCGCGGTGACGTATGCAGCGTCTCGACTTTGCACCATCTGCCTCTGAAACACCGCTTTCCCGAGAGCCACCACGGGGCGACTGGACTCGCAGATCCGGCGTGCGATGGCCAGCGTTTCTTCCTCCAGACGCTCCTCCCGCACCACCGCACTCACCAGCCCGTGTAGCAGAGCCTCCTGCGCCGTGAGCGCGCGGCCCGTCAGCAACATCTCCATCGCAACCTGCAGAAAAACAACCACACGCTTCAGCACGCAGGAGGAACAAATAAATACGGGTTTCACGTGGGAATATTTACCTTCCGGGGAACGGATCTTCCGATCGCCACGGCGGGAGTGGAGCAGAACAGACCCACGTTCACGCCTGGGGTCGCGAAGCTCGACCTCTCCGTCGCCACGGCGATATCACAACTGGCCACTAACTGGCATCCTGCTGCCGTGGCGACGCCGTTCACCATCGCGATCACAGGGACTGGGAGGTCCTGAATCAAGGTCATGACCTTCAACAACAGTAACGTGGAAAAAGTGACGTGAAACGAGTGTGTGTGTGTGTGTGTGTGTGTGTGCGGTTCTGATTCCCTAAACAAACTCTGTCTCTATACACAATCCTCACACTTTACAGTAAATACATGTGTGTGTGTGTGTGTGTGTGTGTGTGTGTATACACTATATGGCCAAAAGTATTGGGACACCGGCCTGTTCCAAACTGTTCCCACAATGTTAAATTTGCCTTCACTTGAACTAAAACCTGTTCCAGCTCCATGAAGATCTGATCTCCATGTGTGTGGAAGATGTGGAAGATCTCCAACCCTATTAAACATGAAGATCCATCAGGGTTTTGATGGTGTGATGTCTAACCTCTGAGCAGACCCTGAACACCGTGGTGTGATGATCTCTGCCACAGGCCGAGGTCAGCTCCTTCAGGTCGTGACCCGAGGAGAACACTGGACCCTGCGCTGATCAGAGAAAAACACCAGCGTTCACACACGGTTTCCATGACAACCGCTGCAGTATTGGGATCTGTAAGACCTGCCTGATATGATGATGACCCTCAGGTCCGAGTCATCTACACCGCTCAGGAGGTTCTCCTGCAGAGAGCTCAGCATGGCCAGAGACAAGGCATTCCTCTTCCTCGGGTTGTTCAAGATGATTCTCCTGAAACCACAACACCACCAGGCACTGAGTGAAGAGCTCACAACCTTGAGACCAAAACCACAACCATGATCTGAACACCTGACCATAAGATCATAAAATTCATGCAATGTGCATCTCATTCCACATTCAGTCTCCATGTGCTGTTATAATGAGCTCCACTCTTCTGGGAAGATGTTGTGGAGATTCATTCAGCTACAAGGGTGTTAGTGACGTGATGAAGGTCTGGTGATGAACAGCCTGGGGTGCAGTCAGTGTTCACATTAATCATGTTCAACAGGAGCTCTATAGCAGGAGATCTTCCTCTCCAACTCATGGAAATCAGATCTCCAGGTTTTGTGGACAGGTTTGGGTCTCCAGTTCCTAGAAAAAGGTCATGCATCCAAAGACGTACAATTTTATGGAACAGTTCGGAGAAGAACCGGATCAGATTATTATTCTAAAGAGTTTTTACCGCTGCATCAACAAGAGCATCCTGACCAGCTCCATCACTGTATGGTACGGAGTCTCCACTGTGTGTGAACGTAAAGACCTACAAAAGCTGGTCAATATCATCCAACACATCACTGACACCAACTACCTGCCACTGGGCATCTTCACCACAGCAGATCTGCACAGAGCTCACAGCATCATCAAGGAGTCTGAAGATCCCAGTCACAAACTGTTTAACCTCCTTCCATCAAGAAGGAGATACAGGAACATACGCATCAGAACCAGCAGGTTTTTTTTTCCATCCACCTTCACAATCACTTTCACCATCACCTTCATTATCACCATCACCTTCATCATCACCTTCATCATCACCTTCATCATCACCTTCACAATCACTTTCACCTTCACCTTCATCTTCACACTACACTACAGTGTATAATTGTAAATGTTGTATGTTTATTCTCTACACTACACACTGATCACTACTACAGACTTTATATTTATTTACTTTACATATATTTACATATATTTACATATTTACTACATATTTATCTGCACTTGTCTATTTGCACTTCTGGTTGATGCTAAACTGCATTTTGGTGCTGTGTATCTGCACAATAACAATAAAGTATCTATCTATCTGAAGAGGTCAGGTGTCCCAATACTTTTGGTCAGACAGTTACAATATGAGGTTACAGCAGGTTTCTGTGATCATCTGATTCTCCTCAACTTTAATAATGAAATAAGAACTTTGAGACACTAAACTTGATCTTCTCCACTGAGGCTATGAAGAAAGTTTTAGATCTTTTCTCCTGCTGCTGTTTGTGTAAAAGTGCACTGAGAAGATCAACCTGATCCCGTCCTCCTGCTCGCACATGGTCAGAGGAGAAGTTCTCTGAGTGCAGAACATCCGCCTGAAGCTGAAGAACCTCCTGAGAAACACCTGAGCCATGATCCTGCTCTTCAACACGATGATGAACTCAGCCGCAGGAGCAGCAAAGACGCCACTTCATAATAAAAGTCCCGTGGACGTGAATCCAACATGGCGGCTGTAACTCCCAGTTCCGGGTTTTAAAAGAATAAATAAATCTTATCATGAAAAAATAAATCAATCAATTTATTGTTTTCTTTCGACGAACAAATTAATGAAAAACTGCTGCAAACAGGTTTAATATTGTAAATATGTACAGACAAGTTTTACAAACAAACAAACAAACAAACAGTCGCCCGATGCGTCATTTTAACTGTAAATAAAGTTTTAAACTTTCTGCAGATCTTCAATATATTTATATTTATTATCATATTTAATCATTAAACAATTCAATTAAATTCATTTTTATTTGTATAGCGTGTTTAACTATGAACATTGTCTCAAAGCAGCTTTACACAGATAATGTGGTGATTAAAAGTAAATATGTTCTTTGTAAGTATGTTTGTCCCTGATGAGCAACTGTGGCAAGGAAAAACTCCCCGAGATGGCATAAGGAAGAAACCTTGAGAGGAACCAGACTCAAGAGGGAACCCATCCTCATCTGGGTTCCACCAAATGTCCATTTGAAGCAGATATACAATGTTGTGGGGTACAGTGATGATGATCAGAAGCAAACTGCACTCCCGAGTCAGTGCAGCAGACTGTTGACATTAACTACAGTCCAGTCAAGTCAAGTCAAGTTTATTTGTATAGCGCTTTTCACAACAGACATTGTCTCAAAGCAGCTTTACACAAATCAACAGTGATGGTGAATGGTGTGTGTTTATCCCTGATGAGCAAGCCTGTGGAGACTGTGGTGAAGGAAAAACTCCCTTAGATGTAATGAGGAAGAAACCCTGAGAGGAACCAGACTCAAAAGGGGAACCCATCCTCATTTGGGTGACATCAAGAGTTTGATCATAAATCTTTCAACAATACAGAACACTCGAGAGTGAGAACTAACATGAGCACTGGAGTATAAGATGATAAGTGATGTTCTTTCTGCAGTCTTATACAGTCTATATGGTTAGTAGCTCCTAGTTTTAGCATTTGTGTGTGTTAATGCTTCAAGAGCTCAGCATTTGTGATCATCACAGATCCAGCATCAGCTTCTCCATGCCAGAGTCTTTAAACACTCCAGGAGGTCCAATGTCAAAACTCCACACATGTAGCAGGATCCAAATGGCACTGGTACGTCTCTAAAAAACTACAGTCCAAATCCGTCCTCAAAGCTCCCGTTCTACTCCGGAATAACATGGAACCACCCAAGGTGTTGATGAGAGACCGTCCCAAGCTGCACAGAAGTGTAAAGATCCATGGAGGGGAGAGGAGCAGGAACAGTGGTCACTGGAACCTCAGGAGCATGTTTAACTCGACCGAGAGAGAGAGAGAGAGAGAGAGAGAGAGAGAGAGAGAGGGTGACAGGAAGAGAAGGATATGGATTATTAAGTGTAACTATTGGTGTATGAAAGTTAATGTCACTGTGCAGTTTGGACTCCGGCAAGACTCGCTATGGCAGCATAACTAAAAGGGAGAACCAGAAGGTAACACAGACATGAGGATCTCTGGGATGAGGCGACCCACCACACCACCGTCAACAAACCTGAGTGAACGTGTGAATGTGAGGGACGACAGCATACAAATATACCAGTTCACCAAACACTCTATATCCATGTTCCTCCAGATCTGTGCCTTTACCTAAGAAAATCTACTGATAAAAGGCTTGACTAAATAAATAAGTTTTCAACCTCGACTTGAACACTGAGACTGTGTCTGAGTCCCGAACACTGATTGGAAGGCTGTTCCATAACTGTGGGGTTTATAAGAGAAAGATCTGCCCCCTGCTGTAGTCTTCATTATTTGAGGAACCAACAGATAGCCAGCACCTTTTGATCTAAGTAGGCGTGGAGGATCATCCTGGTACAGAAGTTCACTCAGATACTGCGGTGCGAGACCGTTAAGTGCTTTATCGTCAGTAGTAATATTTTATAATCAGTGTGAGATGTAATTGGGAGCAGTGTAGACTGATTAAAACAGGGTGATGTGGTCATATTTCCTAGATCTAGTGAGGACCCTTGCTGCTGCATTCTGGACTAACTGAAGCTTATTTATGCACTTACTCGCACACCCAGACAGTAAAGCGTTACAGTAGTCTAATCTAGAAGTAACAAAAGCATGAACCAGTTTTTCTGCATCCTGTAACGACATCATATTTATCATTTTAGCAATATTTCTAAGGTGAAAGAAGGAGATCCTGGTAATATTATTCACGTGAGACTCAAAGGAAAGACTCGGGTCAATAATCACACCAAGGTCTTTGACAGCCGTACATGCTGAAACAGAAACACCATCCAGAGATGCTACAGAATCAGAAAGTTTACTTCTAGCTGCATGTGGTCCTAGTAAAAGTACTTCCGTCTTATCTGAGTTGAGCAGAAGAAAGTTATTAAGCATCCACTGTCTAATGTCCTTTACACACTTCTCAACATTGTTTAGCTGATCTCTCTCATCTGGCTTTGCTGAAATATACAGCTGTGTGTCATCAGCATAGCAATGGAAGCGAAACACAACTGATTCCCACAGTGTGACTTTTATTATTTAATATTCTTTTTTATCTTCTTCTTTAGTGGTTTTTTTTCAGGTGGATTATTTTCAACTTTGTACATTAAAACTAAAGAATCCAAACTATGAAAGATCACGTATAGAATTCTGTAGTAAACACAAACACAGTCAAGAAACCAGAAAATATTTTCGAATATCCATAATGCAGATCTGCACAGGCGTTCACGAGGGTCCCAAAGATCCTCTGCAGCAGAGGTAGCTCTTCTTCTTCTTCTCCTCTCAGGAACAGCTCTCATGAGAGTCTGGTTCATCATCACGGCTGAAGGTTATGGTGGTCTGATTTCTTGCTATAATACAGTAGTTACAGCAGCACTAATGGTGACGTTCCTCCACACAGGACACGTGATTATTACTGAATAAGTTTCTGCAGTGGATTCCAGAGCGAGATCAGAGCTGCTGTGAACAGATTTACATTTGGGTGATTAGATGATAAACTCAAAAATGATGGAACTGGAATGAATGAGAGGAAGTGAAGCCATCTGGGTGTTTCCTCCTCATACCATCTGAGGGAG
>NC_060893.1:412692-440192 GCF_014805685.1 Silurus meridionalis
TAACGCCGTCCACCCTGTTATGTCACAGGCGCAGCCTGGAATCCAAACGTGAACCTGCCAGGGCCCCATGTCTCCCCAGCAAAATCAGCATGACACGTGGCAACAGAGATCCCAGTCCGCACTCGATCGCCACGGCAGCCGTCAACATTCAGGAGCGCCGTTCACTGATGTTGGCCAACCTGCCTGTTGGTTTCCACCCGCTGGAGGGAGGAGAACCTTCCTGCATGCGCAGCGCACCCACGCGCAGTGTGTCCTTTAGAGATGTGGAGCCTGAGAAGTCCAGGATGGAGGCGTTGTCCAAGTTAGGGTTAATGGGGGGCCAAACCACTAATCTGACTGCTAACGTTCACACTAAAAGGAGCAGCAGCATTACTTCACCTAACAGTGGTGCTTACAAAGCGAACAGCAGTGATGCTTCACCTGTCCAGAACATTCCCAAAGTGAGCAGCAGTGGTGCTTCATCTGTCCAGAACCCTCCCAAAGTGAGCAGCAGTGGTGCTTCACCTGTCCAGAACCCTCCCAAAGTGAGCAGCAGTGGTGCTTCACCTGTCCAGAACCCTCCCAAAGTGAGCAGCAGTGGTGCTTCACCTGTCCAGAACCCTCCCAAAGTGAGCAGCAGTGGTGCTTCATTTGTCCAGAACCCTCCCAAAGTGAGCAGCAGTGGTGCTTCACCTGTCCAGAACCCTCCCAAAGTGAGCAGCAGTGGTGCTTCACCTGTCCAGAACCCTCCCAAAGTGAGTAACCGTGCTAATTCTGCTAGCAACAGTGCTTACAAAGCAAGCAGCAATGCTAGCTCACCTATACCCAGCCCTAACAATGCTAACAGAGTGAGTTCCAGCACACAGGCTCATGTCTCAAACAAAATTAATCCTTCCAGTAACATTCCTGACATCATTATCAGTCAAAAGAAGAATATCAACACGTCTGCTGCGCAGCCGAAATCCAGCCTCAGCTACGAGCCAAAACCCAGGAGTGAAATCTCGTCCAACTTTAATTATTATGGAGGAAAAACTGCTCAAATCACGTCGGTTACCAAAGACACCACTGTGAAGCAGGACAGAAGGTCCAGTCTCCCACCAACAAGTGCTGACGTGAAACAGACCAACTTTAACAGCTACGGTGGCAAAAGCATTGTTTTGAATCCCACATTTAGTGTGAAGGCAGATTCCAACTCATCCCCTTCTGCAGACGTAGACGAGCCACCAGAAACCCAGTTCAACAGCTATGGAGGCAGATCGAGAGTTTTCCATCCTGCAGGAAACACAGATCTATCAGAAGGAGCAAAATACAACAACTTACCAACTTCCACTGTCCCACCCACCACTCACCCTGGTGACGCCACCAAACCCAAACATTTACCTCCTGACCCAGGTAACCAGTCTATAGTCAGAAGCAGATCTTCTACAGTGCCACCTCAAACATTCTCCAAACCCACAGTGTCTCTGAGGCCTCGTCCAGATCCTGTTCCTCCGGAGATCCTCAGTAAGCCGGCTCCTTCATTCCGCAATCAAGGCATCACGGTACAGTTTTCCGGCAAAGGAACAACAGGTGAAGCCAGACGAGACGCTTTACGTAGACTGGGACTGCTAAAGAACACGTCCTAAAACCTCTTAAAGCCTCGAGACTTTCCGCAGTTACGGTTTAAAGTTTAAAGAAAAATCTCCTTACAGCAGAACTCACACCAACACCTGCTCATGTATGACCTTGATGTTACCAAAATTTCACACAAACGAACGCTGTAAGCGTGAACATGCTGATTTAGAAGTGGTTTTTCACATCAGGGCTGAGGATCTGGATCTTCACTATCAAAGACTGTATGAGAAACATGTGGCTGGAGTCACTGCAGCTTTCCAGAGATCCTGATGAAAGATGAAGCCCACAGCTGGACCAGACCTGAGTTTACTGCTACTAACCCTCACCTCAGATCTTCTTACTCTGCTTCTAGTGCTGCCTGGAGCTTCTCTTGATCAAACCAGTGAACCAGCAATTTGTCTGCAGTTCTCAGCAATTTGATGCATAATTGATTTCAGACCCTGTAGTTGATGTGTAGAGGATATTTTTAAGTTTGAGGGCCTCTGCCTCAGCAAACCACAGCGACCCACATGGAGCCTCTACACATGAGGGTGGTGATGGAAAGTGTATTTTTATTCCCCTCTTTGGTTCTGGTTCTGTTTGGATCTCCAAACCTTCTCTGGAGTTTATCACCGAAGCTCTTTAAATTCAGTGTGTGAGGGTGTGTGTGTGAGGAAATGCTTTTTATTACAGTGCAAGTGTGTGTGAGTGTGTGTGAGTATGTGTGTGTGTGTGTGTGTGTGTGTGAGTGTGTGTGAGTATGTGTGTGCGTGTGTGTGAGTGTGTGTGTGAGTGTGTGTGTATGTGTGTGTGTGTGTGTGTGTGTGTGTGTGAGTATGTGTGTGCGTGTGTGTGAGTGTGTGTGTGTGTGTGTGTGTGTGTGTGTGTGTGTGTGTGTGTGTGTGTGTGTGTGTGTGTGTGTGTGTGTGTGTGTGTGTGTGTGTGTGTGTGTGAGTATGTGTGTGTGTGCGTGTGTTTGTGAGTATGTGTGTGTGTGTGTGAGTGTGTGTCTGAAGTGATAGAATGATAATGTGTGTCTGGTTGATGGATGATTTGTGTTTGTTTGTTTTATTTTATTTATTTTTTGAACACTGACTCCGGTTTGTTGTAGCAAATCTACAACTGTCATTGAAGGAACTGAAATGCAGAAAACACACACACACACACACACACACACACACACACACACACACACACACACACACACACACACTGAAGTAAGAAGTTTTTTTTATTTAAATTGCACCTCTGCCTACTTTGAGCTTTTCTAAGTTATAAAAAGTTTCTGTTTTACTGCCGTTTGTTTATTTTGAATAAAAACTGAATAAATTGTGCTCATGCGTTCAGGGTCTGTACAAATATCTTATTAAATAATATTCACATTTATAAATGTCATATGTCATAAATAACTGTTTTTTTTTTTACAGTTAAATGTATATAAATAAAGTTGTAAATATTTACTGTTTATTGTATTATATTTGTATTGCATGTAAAATGGAACAGAATAAACGTTAAAGGACTTTAAACTATTTCAGACTGAGATTTTAATCACAGAATAAAATACCTGGGAATAAAATGCACACACAACCACAACCAAAAGTATTGGGACACCCGACTTTCCCACCTGCACGTGTGCCTTCACGTGAACTCGGAGACCAAAACCTGTCCCTTGTGTGCACAAAGCAAGCTCCATGAAGATCTGCCTTCCAGGGTTTGGAGTGAAAGATCTCCTGCTATAGAGCTCTGACTTATAATAATAATAATAATAATAATAATAATAATAATAAATATTGAGAAAAAAACAGCAGGATGTCATTAATGATTTCAGTTATTCATGGTTGGGAGGGGATTTGGGGAGAAAGACAGAGAAAAAGAAAGAAAGAAAATAAGAAGTTTTGGATCTGATGTGCTGCAGCTGGTTTCAGTGCAGATGATAAACTTGTGCTGTTTCTTCACGTCACAGTGAATTTGGTATGTACACTGAGAAAGTGGGAGCTCAGTGGGTTACTGATCAGAAGGTCTTGTGTTCAAGCCCCAGTACTGCCAAACTACCACTTCTGGCGCCCCTGAGCAAGGCCCTTAACCCTCTGTGGTCCAGGGGTCTGACCCCAGCTTCCTAACATCACTGGGAAGTGTGAAAAGAATTCTACTGTTCTATAAAGTACATGTGAGCATTTTAACTATACGATCAAAAGTATGTAGACACCTGACCATCACATGGTCTCTCCACAAAACTGTTACAAAAATATTCTCTTCTAAAATGTGTGGATGCTGTAAGATGCTTGGAAAAACGTCTCTGTTCTCATGCTCCTGTACACAAGCTGAGCTCCATGAGGACGTGATGTGTTAAGGTTGAAGTGGAACATTCTTGAACTCCAAAACCCCACCTTTATGATTTGGAACTCCGACTTTTCACCGTGTCTTCTTGGAGACTGAAACGCTTTTGTAACTTGAGAACAGCCATGGTCCAAAATATCTGGTGGAAAGCCTTGAAGAGTGGAGGTTCTCAAACCCACAGTGAGGAGACAGTAGGAATCCATAGGAATGTCCATGGTTTTGAAATGATAGAGTGTGAAGATCAGGTGTCCAGCAAACTGTTCTGAACATTCCTCCAAAAAAACACATCTTGGTGAGTGTAACCTGGCAGGATTCACTGGTCATCACTGGATACCAAAATCCCATTTCACCAGTACACATGTAAACACAATGTTCCACAAAACACAAACTAAATTCAGCTGCATTTCAAAATGTCCTTTTGTGTGATTAAATAGTTTTGTAATGATCAGTCCACAGGAACAGAGCTGAGAAGAGAAGAGGTGGAGATTGGAATGAGGATGGAAAGAACAATCTAATTACATGACTGATCATCTCCACCTCGAAACGTCCTGAAACCAGGCTCCACCACACCGTCCCTGACCTTGGTCCTGAATCTTGGTCAGACATTTTCAGTTTTCTGCTAAAACTTTCTTTTCTCTAAAGTTTCAAAAGTTCTCATCGGAAGCAGCACTGAGCAGATGTGATCTGGGTGGAGGTCAGTTTTAGCACAGCAGGAACAGATGTTAGAGTAGAAGTCCAGCAGATGCTCCACTCAGCAGTGTTCATGTGCCATTAATGACATTAGACACACCTACATTTGTCACTCTGTAGGCACATAGTTTACAGTCTAAGATTCCAGCTCACGCTTTTCCATCCGGTGTTTGTGTACTGTTTCAGAAAAAACTGCTGATCACCTGCTCCTGTGTCTGATTCACTCGAACATCACGCATTAAAGCACAACCAGATCAGCTGTTCTACTGGAACTCTTCTCTATTAAACACATACATCAACTTACATAAATATTTACCAATTTAAAGGTAAAAGAATTTGACGTTTCTCACGTTTTAATTGTGTGATATTTTGAGAAGGTGCATGAAGTTTGAAATGGTTTTGAGGTATGAACCTCTCTGACCCGTGTGACACTTCAGCATCATGCGATCAGCAGAAAAACACCTGTTCCTGGAAAAACTCGGTGTTTATTCAAAAACATACCTAAAATAAGATCATCCTGAAAACGAGGCTTCAGGAACAATCAGGACAACGTTCTGGGAAAGTTGTGCAATCAAAGCCACAGAAAAGAAAATGAACTTAGGAGATCCTGTGGAGCAACAGCAACTCCAACTGCGAGCCATCCAATACAGAGAAGCTCTTACCATGAGGTTGATCATCACCACCCTGCTCTACTGTGTGGATGGTGATGATCTGTTTGGGGTTTTTTTTACAGCCAAAACTTTGTTACAACCAGAGAAGATTTTTTAAATGATTCCTCTATCGGGACTTCTGACCAACTCCACAAGAGTTTCTAGGCTGAAGCTGAAGATCTCCAGCTCCTGGAGCTCCAAAACCAGAGACACGGATTCTCTCGTGTTTCGCTCTGTGCCCAGGTCAGGATTATGGGTTCGTTTGTGTAGAACACGGAACACAAATGTGGAAGTTGGGATGAATAATTTTGCAAGTCATTGCACGTAAACAACTCAGAATAATTGTTCAATTTAAGAGTTTTTATGTTTTATTTGACTTTCAGCTCGTTATAAAACTAGATTCTGGAGTAAAGATAACCAGCTGAAAGCTTTCTGGGTTTTAACATTGAATTCAGTGTTTTATTAGTGATGGAACCTGTTATAAGTGCAGTGTGTGTGTGTGTGAGAAAAGCTTCAGTACACACTCTATACCCAGATAACCTCCAGGTTTCTGGGAAGGTCATCCAGGAGTGTCACTGAGGGCATTTCACCTTTTGAGAAGGTGTTCAGTGGGGTTGAGGAGATCAGAGCTCTGTGCAGGACACCTGAGATGTTACAATCGAACGTCTTTGTGCAGATCGCTGTGTGAACAGAAGCCTCACCTTGCGCTTGGAGTCTCTGAGTTTCAGTGAAGGAACAAGAAGAGACCTTCTGTGTAACTGTTTGGAGAAAAACACATGTGGGTGGGTGTGGTGGTCAGGGGGCACAAACTTTTGACTTTATAGTGTAGATCAGTTTCTGTATTTGACTCGTTCATTAACGTCTAGAGTGTAAAATGATTGGCATGGTTGAGGACGTCATCATCTGGTGGTTCCTCAGTTATTTTTGGCCTAGTAGCGTAGTGGCGCAGGGCTCGGCTCGGCCCGACTCGCCCCGGCTCGGCCCGGCTCGCCCCGGCTCGGCCCGGCTCGCCCCTGCTCGGCCCGGCTCGCCCCTGCTGGGAGGAACAATGTGAACAAAGATCCGACTCGGTTCTTCCTATCAGAGTTCAAAAGAGCCACAAGACACAGTGTATTAAATCAATTCAGGCAGAACAATTAGCAGGAATGCAGCAGGACCTCCTCGTTCCAGGTGCTGGTGTGTCAGGCAGGTCTGATCAGTGTGAGCCAGCTGTGACACACACACACACACACACACACACACACACACACACACACACACACATCCAGAACTTCTCTCCAATAGCAATTGAATGGATTTAAAGACATCTCATTATTTATATTTGAGCTCTTTACAGTATTTCCATTCCTGAAGTGTGTAATCAGTTTAAAACCTCAGCACCATCAAGCTCTCACTGTGGGGCCCCTGAGCAAGGCCCCTAACTCTCGACTGCTGAGTTGTATAGAGTTCATTGTAAGGCCGATGAGGCAGAGATGAAACCCTGAGGTCAGGAACTACTCCGATGTCCTGGAGCTGAGGTGGCAACTCCACCCTCTAGATCAAGTTCATGTTTAGAATTTCTCCTGTACGTAATCATGGCTTTAGTGATCTCACCAAAGGAATGCAGCAGAAGCACAAAAGCTTCTCCATTTCGTCACTAAAACCTGTTGTGAGATTGAATGATCCTGTAAGAGAAGTTCTCCCTGCACTTCCTGTTTCTCCTGACATGCAGATGTTCAGCTTTCAGTTCCACGGCTTTAATTTACGGCTAAATTCCATCTGATGTGAAAAATTCCAGACTCAAACATGCAGATTTCCATAAAGCTTTTTAATATTATAATTATAGAAGATAATGACGGCCGAGTTGTTACGATCTCTGATACGTGTCTGAGTCGGAATCTCAGTTCGTAGCTACTGAAGCTCATCAACACCAAACAGCATTTTATAAAACTTCTATTCTAAAAGAGTGGAATGAATTATTTATACCTTTTTTTTATTTTAACTGTAAACTTTCCATTAAACTGATGCTTCTTACTGACGTTCTGATCACTTCCTGTAACGAACATCTGCTTCATTCCACATCACACTACTACAGAAACATCAGTAAGTTTATCTCCTGGTGGTCATGCAGACGTCTGGGTTCATGTGTAAACACAGCAGTCTGTTATACCACTGCACTATTTACACTTGATTGCGATTGGCTGGAAGGTCATTCCATTCAGTTTAAATATACAGAGGGAGACATCTGATGTCATGTCCTGAGCTGAATGAACAAGTTTTATAGTAAATACAGAGAGCGGCTGTTTCTCTGGTCACTTACGTTAGAGCAGCTATAACCAACCTGTGGATGTTCTACATTAAACACATTATTATTACTATTAAAAAGCACAAACAGTTTAATAAGAATTATAATTATCTTTAACGTTTCTGTGCTACACTTCAGGACATATGCCCAAAAGTTTGTGGACATCTGACCATAAGATCGGTATTTGCTTCCCTTTGATCATCTCATTCCATAATTAGTCTCCATTTGTGATTATAATGAGCTCCACTCTTCTGAGATGATGTTCCTCTAGATTTTGTGGAGATTCATTCAGCTACAGAGGTGTTAGTAAAGTGTTAGTGTCAGTTACTAAAGCTGGTGATTCCTGTGTTCATATTCATCCCAAAGGAGATCTTTCACTCCAACCCAAGTAAAGCAGATGTGTTCATGGAGCTGGATTTGTGCACAGGGTCTCCTAGCTCAAGTGAAGGCAAAAATTTCATGCCATCCAAAGATGAAGCACGGTTTAGTGAAGAAGCACATCTGTGTCCCAATACAGCTACATGCTGGTTTCTGAACGTTCAGGTTCCTGCAGTATTTATTGAGATGATAGATGCACAGTGAACATGGACGTCCAGGTTTCAGGAGGACGGAGAGACCGAATGAGAGACGACACGCTCAGATCACAGCAATAAACTCACTTTAATGCATATTAGTAATATTCAGTGACGTGAAGCGTACGTGGAGGCCGACGCCCATCTGTAAGAACACACTTCTGCTAAACAGAGAGAAAATCACGTGGCAGTCGAGTCGCTGAACGTGACCAGGAGACGGGGATTATTCATTCAAAACTGATCAAAAGCACAAAGGGAAAAAAAAAGAATGAAAGAAAGAAAGAACAATATAAAATCCAGATCCAGGAGTGCAAATGATTTCCAACTCAGAAAATACACAAAGGTTTTCCCCTCGTACTGATCTTCTGCTCCTGAGGGAAGAACAGCACTCTCGCTCTCCTGCGTCTCGAGTTCAACAAAAAACATTTCCTTTTATTTCACGGTGAAGAACCAGTTCCTAACCCTGTGTCAGTTGGTCACCATGTTCTCCTCGTGCTGCCTAATGCAACTAAATCCGCTCGCTCCGAACGCCGACCCTTTACACCCTTCACACGCTTTCAGTCTGCACTCTGGAGGCTGTCTGTCCATCACGTGGTCTGTAAATGGAGATATCTGTGTGTGTGTGTGTGTGTGTGTGTCTGTATGTGTATCTTGTTCTGCTGTGTGTAAGCCGTTCTGGTCGTTGAGCTCCGCAGCCGTGCAGCTGATGGGGCTGGTCCTGGTCGTCTTGTTCTCCTCTCAGGTTGGTGTGGTTGGAGTGTGTAGCGGGTACAGTTTCCCATCACTGAGGGACAAGTGCACCTCACTCTCCCTTTGTTTCTCTCTCTCTTCTTCATGCGATCGCTCACTCGCTCGCTCAGCGTCTCCTACGAGGAAGAACCCGGTGTGAGTGAATCACAACAACACGTGGATCACAACAACACGTGGATCACAACAACACGTGGATCACAGTATCTGCAGAGGGTCAAATTTCTGCCGTTTTATGAGCATTAAGAGTGAAATGTAAGACCGAGATCACATCAGAAACCGGCTTTAACTGGACCCTAAATTCTGCTCTAATAACCGGAAGCTGATTGGCTGTTGCATGTCGGTCTCGTTTGTAGTCGTAATACAGTGAAGTACATTTGGACTCAAAGGAAAGACGCACAACAACCACGCAAACTAACAAACACACATTCTAAGTGCTGCAGGAGCATTTCTGTGGACATCAGAAATGTAGAACCTGTTCATAATTATTAGTTTTTAAAGCCCTGTGGACGAGTCAGAGGGTGGTGTGTGGGGTCTGACCTTCCTCCAGTCTTGAAGATCAGGTCTGCGTTCGGGGCTCCTTTCGGGTGCTGGTAGCGAGGCCTGCGCTCGCGGTTGGTGTTAGCAGGAGCCGGCCTCTGCGCCAGCGACTGCATCATCTCTGTAAAAGAACAGGAAGTCAGTGACTGAGAGCAGAACGTGGAAACACTGAGATCTGAGAACTGGATCATTTCTCTCACCCTGATAGTCCTCCTGCTCCTGACGCTCGTTGATGTCCAGGGTGAGTTTCTTCATGCGCATGCGCTCCTCCTGCTCCGCCTGCTGCTGGTTGAAGTGATTTGCAGCCAGATGTGAAGACAGAGGGACGTTCAGGATCTTAAACTGTAAGCAGACGGGATGTGAGCAGCAGAGACACCGTTAGGAAACAGAGGAGATACCTTTCAATACACATTACACACACAGCTGCAATGTCAAACTGCTGCTTTAACTGTGTGTGTGTGTGTGTGTGTGTGTGTGTGTGTGTCTGTATATATACACTATAATTGACTTTCCTCAAGCCACTTCCTGAACACACCCTACTCCTTCCACAGCCAACACACACACACACACACACACACACACACACACACACACACAGACCTGCTGTTTGTTGCCTTTCCTGGTCAGCATGACGAACTGCATGGTATCGATGTCTGCGTCTGTGTCTGCAGTGCACGCGGGGGCGGAGCCTTTCTTCAGCTGGCTCTTCAGCTGCAGTGGGATGGCGACGTCAAGCTGGTGCACTTTTACTGCCTCGCCACTGCGCTGCTGCACTCACACACACACACACACACACACACACACACAGGTGGATGTTTTAATGTGATCTTAACGTCCCACATGGATTCCTTCAGGAAAGAACATGGACGTGTTGCTCCATGGCAACTACAATTCACCCAGTTTGAGTCTGCGATCTAGAAAATTTCTGGAATTATTACTATTTTTATGGTTTATGTTTTTTTGATGTAGAGAAACAGATTTTCTGAAAGAATTAGAAGATGATTAAAGATTATTGAGTAGAGGATGCAAAGTTCACACACCTGCAAGTTTTCCAGCATCATCTTGTCCAGAGCCTGAATGAAGTCATCATCCTCAGCACAGGCCACGTGTTTCAGACCTCCACCTCGAATCATCACCTCCTACACCACACACACACACATTAACGTGACCTCTTATGAACGTCTTGTACTGAAAGCCGCGCTCTGATGCACTGCAGGCTTACATTGTTTTCCTCGTCCGTCTCGTTCTCTTTGTTGGAATCGGTCAAGTAGTCAGTGTTCTCTTCCTCTTCGTCACGTTCTTCTTCCTCGTTCTCAGAGCCTTCCTGTGTTTACACAAGATCAGGAGCAGCATCAGACTGGAGCTCTCACCTTTATCTTGTGTGTGTGTGTGTGTGTGTGTGTGTGTGTGTGGGCTTGTGTCTGCTCCATTATTTTGTGTTAAAATTTGTTTTCAATGTATGGACACACTTTATGGACAAAAGTTTGTGGAAAAAGTCAGGTGTCCCAATACATTTGGCCATGTTGTGTATCACACTAATTGATTTCTTATCCTGATTCCAGCTCTAAGTGCGTCTCCTGCTGGTCTCTCGGCGTGGTGTGTGTTGGAGTTGTGCTCTCACCTCCTCCTCAGGCTCGTTCATCTCACTCTCGTTTCCTGACTGCTCTTCTGTCTCGGCTCCACGCTCGTCCTCATCTTCCTCATCCTCCTCGTCCAGAGCCTCTCCTTCTCCAATGCTGCCGGAACAGCTCCCATCCTTCTCTGTAGCATATCCTACACACACACACACACACACACACACACACACACACACACACACACACACACACACACACACACACAGTGTGTTTGTGAGAACAATAGAAAGTCATGGTGGCTCCATTGTCAGTAGAAACATCCTGCTTGACTTCCACACGCTTATCTGCCTCGCTCTTATTTCCCTTTAAACTCAAAACAAACGCTCAAATAATTTACTGATGGTTCCAGTAAACAGGCCCTGGTTCTGATTACTTGAGTGTTTTTCGCAGACGTGGGCCAGAAGTATGTGACTGTACCTGACCATAACATCCAAACACGCAAACCAGAGAGACGGCATTTTTAACCTTTGTGCATTCAAAACACCAGAAAAGAAAAAATCCAGTATGGCTGCCTCCATGTTCCTCAGAGAACTGAGTTAAATCTACACCACTATACTGACACAGTTCCAGCTTCATGAAGTTCCTTGCTGAACCCAGGCGGTGAGGGAACTCTCTCATGTCATGACAACAGCTGTGTGTTTGACAGGTTGGACAAACTGATCAGTGTTTTGGCTCTTATTCTGTTACTATAATAACACTGTATTGTATTTATTTGTCTGTTAATGTGCAATTAAATATAAGGTGGTATGAAAAAGTTTGGAGACTCGCTCTGTTTACAAAAAAGATCTATTTAATCTTATCTTCTCTTTAAAACAGTCCCCTTGCACAGCATTACAGCGCCCCCAGTGTTCTATTCTGGAACATGTCCTGGAAGTCTTCTTTTCGAGATCCTGAGATTCCCACTGGATCTCCACAAGTGTCAAAAAAACAGCGAGCTCTTCTGAAAGAGGGTGAAATCCTGGCGAATAGTGTGGGTTGTGTTGTTTCTGGTGAGAATCTCACGTGAGAGAAGAGCTCGATGACAGGGTACACACGTGGTCAGAATAGCACCAGGTGCACAGCTACGGTGTACACAGGACGACTTTTTTTGCAGGCCGGTGCTCCCTGTGACTGTGCGTGCAGCCTCGTCCTGCCATCTGTTGGCGTGTTACAAAAGTAGTCTCGAAACACCAAATTGTACTACAGATAAACGGCTCGGTGAATTCCCAATTCTTTTGATACACGTTTGTAAAGACCTGCTCGGAAGATGACGTGTGCCAGATACTGCAACAACTTTACTATTTCTAATATTATAATATATAGAGTCTCGAGCAGGAAACATTGGATAAATGATTAACACTGCATGGAATTTAGGGGCTGCATTTGACCTGATGGTGGCGCAAGAGTGTTCTTAAGACCTACACTATTCAGTGTGGGTTTTATGGGCTGCTACAGAGATGCTTCAGAGGTGCTTGGGCCCCTAATGATCGCTGCAGGTAGACAGAGCCTAATGGTGGAGGTGTGGCTTCTAGACATGGCTAAAGGTGAAAAGTGTGTGTGTGTGTGTGTGTGTGTGTGTGTGTGTGTGTGTGTGTGTGTGTGTGTGAGAAGGATTTAAACACATACCTACATTCTTTAATCCATCACTATAAATACATTCACACCTTTATAAAACGGAGACACAAATACAGGTTTCGACAGACAACTCCTATTTCTGCCAAGGCATGCTCACACACACACACACACACACACACACACACACACACACACACACACACAGGTACGACGGGATTCCAGACCATTACTTCTTTACAAAAAATAATTCTGGTGCTGATATTACCATTACATCTACTTACAAAATGTTACATTCCTCTCTATATTTCTATCTTTCCCATTATATATTTCTCTTTCTCTCTCTTTCTATCCCTCTCCTCCTCTCTCTCTTTATTCTCTCTTTTAGTCTTTCTCTATCTAGCCATCTCTCTCTTTCTCTCTGTCACTCATTTGAAATGTAGGTTTGAATGGAGAACAAGTGACAACTGTGTACGAGTCAAAAAACTTGCACACACACACACACACACACACACACACACACACACACACACACACACACACAGGAATGCTGTTTAGCAGGGATGACAGAAACACAGAACAGGGATAACTAGCACAAATATGTGTTTCTCACACACACACACACACACACACACACACACACACACACGAGTTGTACCCAGTTTGATGAGGACTTCTCTCTCGAGCTCAGTGACCTGATGGCAGGCCTCCTCCAGAGAGCAGCACAGGTGCATTTTGGGTCGCAGTAAATCCAGCATGTCACTGATCATGTAGTCGATATCGATGGGAAACTGGTGATCTTTAGTCCACACCTCCAAACTCTTCTTCCACCAGATATACCGCTACAAAAGAAAATCATTTACTATGTTATTGTCTCATCATCATGACCCACATTGGCATCAATTCAGCTTTTTTGAGGGGGTAAAAAAAATAAAAACACCTGGAAGTAGATTAGGAAGCAGTCGAGCTTCTTCTTGCTGGATCCGCGGTCGAAGTACTGGCCGCACGTGTCGAGCAGCGTGCACACCAGGCGGATGCGGAACAGGTGTTCGGGGGGATCCAGAGGGCTGGAAGAGCCGTCCTGATTCACGCCGAACGAGATGAAGGAGAAAAGCGTGCGGAAGATCACGGCCGACTCCACCATGCGGTAGTTATACAACTCGCCCAAGAACTTCGCACTGCTGATGCGCCGCTGGTTGAACTTCGGCTGGTTTACCTGGAAAAGAAATAATAGATGATAAATCAGCACTGATAATCAATCGCTGAAACTATCAGCAAAAATCCATACAGATTCCGGTCCGAGTTCATTACGATAGCGGCCTCTAGAGGCAAATCAACACACTGCATGAACAGTGCTTTATTATGTTTATCCATAAACATATTTAAATATTTCCTTTAGCACATTTTCATTATATTTTAAACTTTGTAAAGATCAGTATTATTTTTCATGGAGTGTTTATTTTTTTATTATCCAGTATCCATTTGATTAAAAGAAAGTATGTCATTATCGGTCAACCTCTAAAATATAAACCACGAGCAGCAGAAGACACGCACCTCCATGCCCAGGCGGATGTCCTCCAGCACTCCATCCACCACGTGTATACCGACGTCCTCCTGATAAGCCACCAGACCAGCCAGCAGGTTCGCCACACAGTGGATGCTGTTGTACTTCACATTCCAGATGTTCACCATGCAGCAGATCAGGTAGCTCTTCAAATCTGCCTCATGCCAGGGCAATTTACGCATTTGCCTTAAAACCTAAAACACACACACACACACCATTGCCACAAACACACAAAGCATTTTAATAATGACATTACTGTGGGGAGATTGTGTGTGGTGGAGTGTGTGTAAAGTGAGAGTGGAGCGCGCATGTGTGTATAGTGAGAGGGGAGCGTGTGTGTGTGTGGTGAGAGGGGAGCGTGTGTGTATGGTGAGAGTGGAGTGTGTGTGTGAGCGTGTGTGTGGCGAGTGGGCGTGTGTGTGTATAGTGAGAGTGGAGCGTGTGTGTGTATAGTGAGAGTGGAGCGTGTGTGTATAGTGAGAGTGGAGCGCGCGCGTGTGTGTGGCGAGAGTGGAGCGTGTGTGTATAGTGAGAGTGGAGCGTGTGTGTGTGTGTGTGTGTGTGTGTGTGTGTGTGTGTGGCGTGTGTGTATAGTGAGAGTGGGCGTGTGTGTATGGTGAGTGGGCGTGTGTGTGGTGTGTGTGTGTATAGTGAGAGTGGGCGTGTGTGTGTATAGTGAGAGTGGGCGTGTGTGTGTGTAGTGAGTGGGCGTGTGTGTGTGTGTGTGTATAGTGAGAGTGGGCGTGTGTGTATAGTGAGAGTGGAGGCGTGTGTGTATAGTGAGAGTGGGCGTGTGTGTGTATGGTGAGAGTGGGCGTGTGTCTATAGTGAGAGTGGAGCGTGTGTGTGTGTGTGTGTGTGTGTGTGTGTGTGTGTGTGTGTGTGTGGCGTGTGTGTGTATGGTGAGAGTGGAGCGTGTGTGTGTGTGAGTGTGTGTGTGAGGTGTGTGTGTGTGTGAGTGGAGCGTGTGTGTGTGTATGGTGAGAGTGGGCGTGTGTGTGTATGGTGAGAGTGGGCGTGTGTGTATGTGTGAGAGTGGAGGCGTGTGTGTGGTGTGTGTGTGTGTGTGTGTGTGGTGAGAGTGGGCGTGTGTGTGTGGTGAGAGTGGCGTGTGTGTGTATGGTGAGAGTGGAGCGTGTGTGTGTGGTGAGTGGAGCGTGTGTGTGTGTGTGTGTATGGTGAGAGTGGAGCGTGTGTGTGTATGGTGAGAGTGGAGCGTGTGTGTGTGTGGTGAGAGTGGAGCGTGTGTGTGTGTGTATAGTGAGAGTGGGCGTGTGTGTGTGTGAGGTGTGTGTGTGTATGTGTGTGTATAGTGTGTGTGTGTAGCGTGTGTGTATAGTGAGTGGGCGTGTGTGTGTATGGTGAGAGTGGGCGTGTGTGTGTGGTGAGGTGGAGCGTGTGTGTGTGTATGGTGAGGTGGAGGCGTGTGTGTGTGTGTGGCGAGAGTGGGCGTGTGTGTGTGTATGGTGAGAGTGGAGCGTGTGTGTGTGTATGGTGAGGTGGGCGTGTGTGTGTATGGTGAGAGTGGGCGTGTGTGTGTGTATGGTGAGAGTGGGCGTGTGTGTGTGTGAGGAGTGGAGCGTGTGTGTGTGTATAGTGAGAGTGGAGCGTGTGTGTGTGTGTGAGTGGAGTGTGTGTATAGTGAGAGTGAGGCGTGTGTGTGTGTGTGTGTATGGTGAGGTGGAGGCGTGTGTGTGTGTGTATATAGTGAGAGTGGAGCGTGTGTGTGTGTGTATGGTGAGTGGAGGCGTGTGTGTGTGTGTGTATAGTGAGAGTGGGCGTGTGTGTGTGTATAGTGAGTGGGCGTGTGTGTGTGTGTGTGTGTATAGTGAGAGGAGTGTGTGTGTGTGTGTGTGTGTGTATGAGAGTGGAGCGTGTGTGTGTGTGTGTGTATAGTGAGTGGAGTGTGTGTGTGTATAGTGAGAGTGGAGCATGTGTGTGTGTGTGTATAGTGAGGTGGAGCGTGTGTGTGTGTGTGTATAGTGAGAGTGGAGGCGTGTGTGTGTGTGTGTATAGTGAGAGTGGGCGTGTGTGTGTGTGTGTGTATAGTGAGAGTGGAGCATGTGTGTGTGTGTGTGTGTGTGTGTATGGTGAGTGGGCGTGTGTGTGTGTGGTGAGAGTGGAGCGTGTGTGTATGGTGAGTGGAGGCGTGTGTGTATGGTGAGAGTGGAGGCGTGTGTGTGTGTGTGGTGAGAGTGAGGCGTGTGTGTATAGTGAGGAGTGGGCGTGTGTGTGGTGTGTGTGTGTGTGAGTGGGCGTGTGTGTGTGTATGGTGAGAGTGGAGCGTGTGTGTATAGTGAGAGTGGGCGTGTGTGTGTGTGTGGTGAGAGTGGAGCGTGTGTGTGTGTGTGGTGAGAGTGGAGTGTGTGTGTGTGTGTGTATAGTGAGAGTGGAGCGTGTGTGTGTGTATAGTGAGAGTGGAGCGTGTGTGTGTGTATAGTGAGAGTGGAGCGTGTGTGTGTGTATAGTGAGAGTGGAGGCGTGTGTGTATAGTGAGAGTGGGCGTGTGTGTGTGTATAGTGTGTGTGTGTATAGTGTGTGTGTGTATAGTGAGAGTGTGTGTGTGTATAGTGAGAGTGGGCGTGTGTGTGGTGTGTGTATAGTGAGGAGTGTGTGTGTGAGCGTGTGTGTGTGTGTGTGTATAGTGAGGTGGAGGCGTGTGTGTATAGTGAGAGTGGGCGTGTGTGTGTATAGTGAGAGTGGAGGCGTGTGTGTGGTGTGTGTATAGTGAGAGTGGAGCGTGTGTGTGTATAGTGAGAGTGGGCGTGTGTGTATAGTGAGGAGTGTGTGTGTATAGTGAGAGTGGGCGTGTGTGTGTGTATAGTGAGTGGGCGTGTGTGTGTGTGAGTGTGTGTGTGAGGAGTGTGTGTGTGTGTGTATGGTGAGAGTGGAGTGTGTGTGTGAGGTGTGTGTGTGTGTGTATGGTGAGTGGGCGTGTGTGTGTGTGGTGTGTGTGTGTAGTGAGTGGGCGTGTGTGTGTGTATGGTGAGAGTGGAGGCGTGTGTGTGTATGAGAGTGGAGCGTGTGTGTGTGTATGGTGAGAGTGGGCGTGTGTGTGTATGGTGAGGTGGAGGCGTGTGTGTGTGTGTGGTGAGAGTGGAGGCGTGTGTGTGTGTGGTGAGAGTGGGCGTGTGTGTGTATAGTGAGAGTGGGCGTGTGTGTATAGTGAGTGGGCGTGTGTGTGTATAGTGAGGAGTGGGCGTGTGTGTGTGTGTGTATAGTGAGGAGTGGGCGTGTGTGTGTATGGTGAGTGGGCGTGTGTATAGTGAGGTGGGCGTGTGTGTGTGCGTGTGTGTGTGTATAGTGAGAGTGGAGCGTGTGTGTGTGTGAGCGTGTGTGTGTGTGTATAGTGAGTGAGAGTGGAGGTGTGTGTGTGTGTGTATAGTGAGAGTGGAGGCGTGTGTGTGTGTGTGTGTATAGTGAGAGTGGAGTGTGTGTGTGTGTGTATAGTGAGAGTGGAGGCGTGTGTGTGTGTGTGTATGGTGAGAGTGGAGTGTGTGTGTGTGTATAGTGAGAGTGGAGCGTGTGTGTGTGTGTGGCGTGTGTGTGAGTGAGTGGGCGTGTGTGTGTGGTGAGAGTGTGTGTGTGTATGGTGAGAGTGGGCGTGTGTGTATAGTGAGTGAGAGTGTGTGTGTGTGTGTGTGTATGGTGAGAGTGGAGCGTGTGTGTATAGTGAGTGGAGGCGTGTGTGTGTGTGGTGAGAGTGGAGGCGTGTGTGTGTGTGAGAGTGGAGCGTGTGTGTGTGTGGTGAGTGGAGCGTGTGTGTGTATGGTGAGGTGGAGCGTGTGTGTGTGTGGTGAGTGGAGTGTGTGTGTGTATAGTGAGGTGGAGGCGTGTGTGTATAGTGAGTGAGTGGAGCGTGTGTGTGTGTATAGTGAGAGTGGAGTGTGTGTGTATAGTGAGAGTGGGCGTGTGTGTGTGTATAGTGAGTGGAGCGTGTGTGTGTATAGTGAGAGTGGAGCGTGTGTGTGTATAGTGAGAGTGGAGCGCGTGTGTGTATAGTGAGAGTGGAGCGCGTGTGTGTATAGTGAGAGTGGAGCGTGTGTGTGTGTATAGTGAGAGTGGAGCGTGTGTGTGTGTATAGTGAGTGGGCGTGTGTGTGTGTGTGAGTGGAGGCGTGTGTGTGTGTGAGAGTGTGTGTATAGTGAGTGAGTGGGCGTGTGTGTGTATAGTGAGAGTGGGCGTGTGTGTGTATAGTGAGAGGTGGGCGTGTGTATAGTGAGTGGGCGTGTGTGTGTGGTGTGTGTGTGTGGTGAGAGTGTGTGTGTGTGTGTATAGTGAGAGTGGGCGTGTGTGTGTGTGTGTGAGTGGAGCGTGTGTGTATAGTGAGTGTGGAGGCGTGTGTGTATAGTGAGAGTGTGTGTGTGGGCGTGTGTGTGTGGTGAGAGTGAGCGTGTGTGTGAGTGTGTGTGTGTGGTGAGTGGGCGTGTGTGTGTGTGTGTGAGAGTGGAGCGTGTGTGTGTATAGTGAGAGTGGAGGCGTGTGTGTATAGTGAGAGTGGAGCGTGTGTGTGTGTATAGTGAGAGTGGAGCGTGTGTGTATAGTGAGAGTGGAGCGTGTGTGTATAGTGAGAGTGGAGGCGTGTGTATAGTGAGTGAGTGGAGCGTGTGTATAGTGAGTGAGAGTGGGCGTGTGTGTATAGTGAGAGTGGAGGCGTGTGTGTGTATAGTGAGAGTGGGCGTGTGTGTGTGTATAGTGAGGTGGAGGCGTGTGTGTATAGTGAGAGTGGAGGCGTGTGTGTATAGTGAGAGTGGGCGTGTGTATAGTGTGTGTGTGTAGTGAGTGGAGGCGTGTGTGTGTATAGTGAGTGGAGCGTGTGTGTGTATAGTGAGAGTGGAGGTGTGTGTGTGTATAGTGAGAGTGGGCGTGTGTGTGTGTATAGTGAGAGTGGAGGCGTGTGTGTGTATAGTGAGAGTGTGTGTGTGTGTGTGGTGTGTGTGTGTATAGTGTGAGAGTGGAGGTGTGTGTGTATAGTGAGTGGGCGTGTGTGTGTGTATAGTGAGTGTGGGCGTGTGTGTGTGTATAGTGAGAGTGGGCGTGTGTGTGTATAGTGAGTGTGTGTGTGTGTGTGTATAGTGAGGTGGAGCGTGTGTGTGTATAGTGAGTGGAGTGTGTGTGTGTGTGTATAGTGAGGTGGAGGCGTGTGTGTGTGTATAGTGAGGTGGAGCGTGTGTGTGTATAGTGAGAGTGTGTGTGTGTGAGAGTGTGTGTGTAGTGAGTGTGTGTATAGTGAGAGTGGAGCGTGTGTGTGTATAGTGAGAGTGGAGCGTGTGTGTATAGTGAGAGTGGAGCGTGTGTGTGTATAGTGAGAGTGGAGCGTGTGTGTGAGTGTGTGTAGTGAGAGGAGCGTGTGTGTGTATAGTGAGAGTGTGTGTGTATAGTGAGAGTGGAGCGTGTGTGTAGTGAGTGTGTGTGTAGTGAGAGTGGAGCGTGTGTATAGTGAGAGTGGAGTGTGTGTGTATAGTGAGAGTGGGCGTGTGTGTATAGTGAGAGTGAGAGTGGGCGTGTGTGTGTATAGTGAGTGGGCGTGTGTGTATAGTGAGGTGGGCGTGTGTGTATAGTGAGTGGAGCGTGTGTGTAGTGAGAGTGGAGTGTGTAGATGAGGACACACACACACACACACACACACACACACACACACACACACACACACACACACACCTTCTCAGTGGTGACCTTGGACAGGTCTTTGTAGAGCAGTTTGCGGATGTACTCCTGTAGGGGAGGTCTCTTCTTGCGGACGGTTTTCTCCATGGGTGGAGGGTTGCAGTAGTAGTAGGCGTTCTCCACCATGGTGATGTAGCGAGCATCCAGGTGCTGAGCCTGCTTCTTACGCATCATTTGCTCCTGCGGTTCACAATCACACGTTATACACACTATACACGTTATACACACTATACATGCTCCACACGTTATACACACTATACACGCTCCACACGTTATACACACTATACACGCCCACACGACACGCCCACACGACATACACACTATACACGCTCCACACGACATACACACTATACACGCTCCACACGTTATACACACACTATACACGCCCACACGACACGCCCACACGCCATACACACTATACACGCCCACACGACACGCCCACACGACATACACACTATACACGCCCACACGCCATACACACTATACATGCTCACACGTTATACACACACTATACACGCCCACACGCCATACACACTATACACACACTATACACGCCCACACGCCATACACACTATACACGCCCACACGTTATACACACTATACATGCTCACACGTTATACACACTATACATGCTCACACGTTATACACACACTATACACGCCCACACATTATACACACTATACATGCTCACACGTTATACACACTATACACGCCCACACGCCATACACACTATACACGCCCACACGACACGCCCACACGTTATACACACTATACACGCCCACACGACATACACACTATACACGCCCACACGACACGCCCACACGTTATACACACTATACACGCCCACACACCGTACACGCCACACATTACACACACCGTACACGCTTCACACGTTATACACACTATACACGCCCACACGCCATACACACTATACACGCCCACACGTTATACACTATACACGCCCACACGCCATACACACTATACACGTTATACACACTATACACGCTCCACACGTTATACACACTATACACGCCCACACGTTATACACACTATACACGCCCACACGCCATACACACTATACACGCCCACACGACACGCCCACACGTTATACACACTATACACGCTCCACACATTATACACACTATACATGCTCCACACGTTATACACACTATACACGCTCCACACGTCATACACACTATACACGCTCCACACGACACGCTCCACACGTTATACACACTATACACGCTCCACACATTACACACACACCGTACACGCTTCACACGTTATACACACTATACACGCCCACACACCGTACACGCTTCACACATTACACACACCGTACACGCTTCACACGTTATACACACTATACACGTTACACACGCTATACACGCTCCACACATCATACACACTATACACGCGTTACACACGCCATACACACTATACATGCTCCACACGTTATACACACTATACACGCTCCACACGTTATACACACTATACACGCTCCACACGTTATACACACTATACACGCCCACACGCCATACACACTATACACGCCCACACGACACGCCCACACGTCATACACACTATACACACACTATACACATGCTAATGAATAGTAAACACACACACACACACAAGTGAGCAGCGGTGTGTGTACTGACCAGTAGGACACTGGTGCGCAAGTGAGACTCTGGGGACCTGAAGAGGAAGCGTCCACACGTCTCCAGCAGAGTGCAGGCCATCTCGATGTGGTGATGAGAGAAATCAGACAGCAGCATCTGGAAACAGGTGTTTTATATACACACACACACACACACACACACACACACAGTTAGAGCAGGATAGTAGGAGGATGTGGATCTGGTTTGAGTGGTGTGATTCGAGCCTCTCACCTTCAGGCAGTGCAGCGTGTCTGTTTTAGAGAACATTTTGAACTTGGCCAGCTCTCCGATAAACCTCACCGTCTTATTCTTGGTCTCGATGTTAATTTGGTCCTTCTTTCTGACCTGCAGCACAACAGATGGGTTTTAAAGTTTGTCTTGTGTGTGTGTTTGTGTGTGTGTGTGTGTGAGAGAGAGATACACACATGGAATCGAAAGTCTCCTTTGAGCATGGAGCACAGATCCTCAGCAACATCAGACATGCAGGGGTGCAGAGTGGCCACCAAGCGTGAGTAGAACGGCAGCAGATCCAGTCTGAGGGAGAAAATGGAGAAAATGATCAAATCGGAACATTCGTTTTTTTTTTTTATTATTTATTTACATTCGGTTACATGTAAATAAAGTACAGAGCAAAAGTATTGGGACACATTAAACCGCTCCAACACTACTGAACACCTTTAGGATAAATGGACGCTGACTGCACCAAAGGTCTCCTCACCTTCTCACATCACTACCTGATGTTACTAACATCCTTGTAGCTGAATAAATCCTCAGAGAATCTAGAGGAACATCTTCCCAGAAGAGTGGAGCTCATTAGAACAGAAATGGAGACTAAATATGGAATGGGATGTTCAAAAAGAAGCACATACTAATCTTATGGTCAGGTGTCCACAAACTTGTCATAATAGTGTATACAGAAGAGGGATAAAGTGGCTTCAAATCCGGCTTTAATCGTGTTTTTGAGTTCTTGTGCTTAGTGTAAAATAGAAAGAAACCCTAGATAGAAAGTCCCTGCAGAACCACAGGAACAGAACTCAGAACTCCCTCTGTATAGACCCTATACACTGAATATTATTGACCATATTTACATCTGAATAGAACTGAAGATGAGACCTGAATTACAGAGATGCAGATACACTGCATTCACACTGTTATTTGTTGCAATAAACATTATTAGGATGTGACATCTGAGACGACCCACACTTACAGAGAGTCTCCAACTTCAGGAAAAACCTGCATTAAACACGTAGTGGTGAAGAACACAAACATGTAGTGTCATAAAAGTAGAGACTCAGTAAAATGTGACTCCAAGTTTCACTTTAAACTTTCACTTTACTGTAAAACTACAGACTTTTTGCCTTCAAATGTACTTCAGTATCCAGAGCAGTGATTTATTATAACTATAATGTTCCTTTATTCATTTTTATCACAAGATTCTTTACTTCATCATTTATTCCTCTCTAAATGTTCTGCTTGATGTTGAACTGATGCTGAACTGTATGTTGGTGATCAGTAGATGCACCGAGCGCCGATCAGAACACGTGTAAAACAGAGCGTGCGCTCGATCCTGATTGGTGACTCGCTGCGTGTTTCACCAGTTACGTTTTTATCTTCATTAATAAAAAGAAACGAGTGATTTCACTAAATGTAGTAAAAAGTCAAATATTTGAGTTTGAAATGTAGTGAAGTTTCAGTAAAAGTCTTTAGTAAAGTACAGATAAGAGGAAAAGCTCCTGAACAAATAATTACATTTACTTAGTTACTGTTCACTACTGTTAAACACTGAGTTGTGTGTATTTGTATTTCTATCAATAAATCAAACAGCTGCTGTAGTTTATACATCCACAGCTGTACAGGATAAAAACAACAACAGCTCCATCTAGTGTTCATTCTGAAGAAAAGCAGGATGAGGGTTTAGGACTACCTCTGCCTGGGAACAGTGAAGAGCGCCCGCACAAGCTTCCTCCGATTCGACTTGGTGTTCATGTTCATGCAGAAGTCCATTGCAGCCTGGAGAGAAAACACACACACACACACACACACACACAATTATTTATATGACACTTTCTGTTACACTGCTACACATTTCACACAGTATATCACTGACATTGTACAGCTTCTACACTTAATATAGAACATGTGTATATTTTATTTACTGTAACCGACAACTTTCCTGTGGGATCAATAAAAGATTCTGATTCTGACAATGTTTATATTTGTTTATATTTATGATGAAAGAAGCAGGAAGAACTTAAATGATCCTCTGCTTGATTAAGACGCTTCTGCACTTTAAGCGCGATCTTAAAAACATCACACACACGCACGCGCACGCACGCACGCACGCACGCACGCACGCCATTCACCCTGTCTGGTATGCTAAACCCGTGTGTGTTTGTGGGAGATGATTGAGGTGATCAGGTGTGGTGATCACCTTGTCGATCAGGTCTCGGTTGACACAGTTGGGAAGCTGCTGGATGAAAGCGTCCACGATGAGTTTGAGATGAGATCCAGTGCTGGCTTCTTCATCCTCTTGTTCTTTACAAACACAAATTTAATGTCGGTTTGAATTTGATCCTTTACCTTCACACACACACGATGGTTTATCTCCGACTTCTCTGAAACCACATCACTAACTCTACCTTGCTCGTCGAGGAGTTTCTTGGCCAGTTCTTCATTCTCGGCCTCATCGGGACCTTCTATGTCCAGAGGGTCGTCAGTGATATCCAGAGCTTCGAGCTCCAGCTCCAGTTCCTCTGTGCAGCTCACGTCTTTCCCCTCACGCCCTTCTTTAGCTTCTGTAAAATCAGATCATCATTTACATCGTGACACCGTAACCTGCCCCTGTCACAGCGTGAACATCACGTCACCACTCTGTACCTTTGCCGTCCTCCTTGTCTTTGTTCTGGCCGACCTTCTCGTTGTCCTTGAACAGGATGGCAGGAACAAACGCCTTCAGGTCCACCAGGTTCTCGTAGAAGTTCCGCGCGTCCTCGTCCTCCCAGATCCCTCCATCCAGCTCGTAGTCTCCGGGCTTCCCGGGAGTGAAGATGTCGATGCCTGGGCCATGTTCTGCCACACAAACACACCGTGTTCAAGCAGCATAACACCACACAAATACACAACAACGTATTTAACTGAGATGCAAAGAAGATCTACAGGAGATCCGTTTACTAAAATACAGTCCATTATAACTAACACTCTTTATTCTAGAATTCCTGTTAATCAGGAGTTGTGCAGGTTTTGTTGCTCATCTCAGAGCTGGAAACAGAAACTACAGTCTTCCAGCGTCTGTTCTGCTGAAAAGCACGAATCATATGATCCGATTTTTATCTTCATCAAACTTTAGATGGAAATTGTCCATGTGAGCATTCACACAATACATTTGGTATTAATGATTAATAATGTATTCATTTATATTAATGTGCTCCTCGTGCTCCTGAGTGTGTATATGTTTTTTCTGTACATTGTGAAGAGCTCATGCAAAAATCATAGAATTTCATAAATTGCTGCAGATTGGTTAAGATACACAGTTCAGGCGTAACTCTGGCATTATAACATGGACATTATAACACAGTGATGAAGTGAAGAACACTGATGATCATCATGGCTCCTGTTAGTGGGTGGATTTATTTATCAGGCAGCAGGTGAACATTTTCTCCTTAAAGTTGATGTTGGAAGCAGGAAAAATAGGCGAGTGTAAGTATTTGAGTGAGTTTGACAAATTGTCTAGACGCCCAACATGTAGATGACTGGGTCTAACTGCAGCTCTTGTAGTCTGGTGGTTCGCAGTGGTCAGTATCTATCAAAAGAGCTTAAAAGAAGGAACAGTGGTGAACCGGCAACAGGGTCGTGGGGGACGAGGATCACTGATGCATGTGAGGAGCAAAAGCTGGTGGCTGGTTCGTGTTTTAGCAGCAAAATGGGACCAACACAACATTAGGCAGGTGGTGATAATGTTATGGCTGAGCAGTGTATTTTGATTGCAGACACAGCGTTCCTGAGAGAACAGCTGGACTCCTGTTGAAGTCTCATCACATCCACGGCAGCTTGGTGATGCAGGGACTTCCAATTGGATCAGAAGTTCATCCTAAACACTGAGCTTCGCGTCCTGGTTTGAGGTCGTTCTACATCAGACAGGTTTACTTCATGCACAGGCCTGAATCCATGTTACACTGAACCCACAGCAGATCCTCCAACACAATGCTGCCACCACCATGTGTTAGTGGGAGAACGATGCTCTGAGGGGGATGAGATCACCAGAGCAAGCTGAAAGAATCTCAGGCTCTTTCTAACAGCTTATTCTCACCACACGTACAAAAAAACCCCAGTGTGGCACAGTGTCCAGGATGTGGTTCTCCTGTCAACAGCTCCTTCAGAGGTTCTTCTGGCCACCTGGGTGGTCTTCTTTAACGGTTATTGTTAAGTGTAATGTGTTGTAAATACTTCAAAATATTTTGTAAAGATTTTAGTTTATAATTCTTCAGTCATGTGCATCTGAGGAACCCTAACCTTACAAATCTTCAAGCCATGGAGGGTGTGTGTGTGTGTGTGTGTGTGTGTGTGTGTGTGTATATACCTTCTTGGACAGTTTTATCCTGAGGGAGCTCAGGCATGTTCTCATCCAGGAGATCAGCCAGAGACTGAGTGTTGGCCAGAAGTTTCTGGTAGCATGTAGCAAACTCCTCGTACTGCTTGTGTCTATCCTCGCTCAGCTCTCCTTTCGAGTGAAGGATACGCCTGCGAGAACAAAAACAATCACACAGAGGTTTGAAGGACAGTTCAGATGTTCTGAGTGCAGTATGATCTGAGAAATGTCTGAGCGGAGACGGACCGATTCTGTCGCTCGATGTTCTGCAGCTCTCTGTGGTCTTTCTTCAGGTGTTTGGTGAGAGATGTGAAATACTCCCGAAGCAGGTTCTGGAAGGGCTGCTGCTTCTCGGAGTTGATGATCTCGCTGGGAGGAAAGTTCAGGCCAAACTTGTCGGCCGCGCTTTTGACGCGGCGAGGAACCAAGCCGGCGATGTCGTCTCCGCAGTGCTTGCAAAAGCTGATCACCACGGAGACGTGAGTGTGGGTTTCACGGTCGGCCGCGATGATGTTCTTCAGCTGCTCGTAGATCAGAGAGAGCCCTTCCTTATCGGTGAACAGGCCCACGGTGGTGAGTTCGGCGATGAAGCGCAGGTCGGTACGCAGCTTGCTCACATTCGGGGTTTTCTCCTCCTTGCGCGCCTCAAAGTGCCTCTTCCAGGCAGCGAGGAGCTGCGGCGCGAAGTCCACGTAGCGTTGGTGGAACAGAGAGCACAGGTGCACACCACAGCCCACGTCTGAGATCTTCAGCTTGGCTTCCACCAGAGAGCTGACCGCCTCCCCGATGTACTTGCTGAGATTGAGCGAGTCGAAGTCGTGCGAAAGTGAGGAGCGCTGCTGCTCCGTGAGCGTGCGGAGCTTCTTCACAAACGCCGTGTTCTTCTTCAGGCTGGAATCCAGGCGGCTGAAGAAGGCTTCTTCAGGGCGACCTTCCTGAGCATGCTGATTCTTCACACGCAGCTCCTTCCTGGTTTGGTGTCTCTCCCAAGCCTCCTGGTGCAGCTGCTGAGCTTCTTCCTTCTCCCTGAAGAGAGGAAACAACATTAATACTGACTGAATAAAAACATTGAATTAAAAACAACGTTCTTCATCCATCAATAAACTTTACTTCAGCTGTGCAGCTTCCTCCTCTTTCTGTCGTTTAGCTTCCTCCTCCAGCAGCTTCTTCTCCTGTTCTTCCTGCTGCTTGCGCTCTTCTTCTTCTTTCCTCTTCTGCTCCTCCTCGGCCTTCTGCTTCTCCTCCTCGCGCTTCTTGCGCTCCTTCTCTTCTTTCCTCCTCTTCTCCTCTTCGATCCTTCGCTTCTTCTCGTCTGCAGACTTGCCTCCCTCCTTCTTTCCGCTCATTTTGTTCTCGTCCCTGGCCTTGTCTCGGGAAAACGCCGCTCGTCGCTCGCCGTCTCGCTCCTTCTCCTTCTCCTTGTTGCTCAAAGTCTCCTTCTCG